>NC_072786.1:2471256-2543756 GCF_022539595.1 Amphiprion ocellaris
TTCCTCTTCGTGTCACGTTTCTATTGTTAGAGAGACAGATGTGGACATGGAGGGAGGTCGGCGTCCCAGGATTCACTGAGGCTCCTTTTCTTTGGCCTGAACCGGTCCGTCTGCATACCGACTGCATTCCTGCTGCATGGCTGCCCTGCCTGTTTATGTCGTCAACAGAGTTCAGACATGCAGCCTTCACTGTCAGACGGTGCTACCTAAAAACGCTGCTGCCACACTGATAATAACCCTCAAAGTGACCGCTGCTTCCATACAGTTCCATGAAAAATGGAAACTGCCAGTTTATTTTTAACTCTATAGTGACAAAGAATACTTTAACAAATCCACTGAGTATTCTTCTGAAATCCTACATATTTCTACAGTTCTGGGCACCATTATTGGCTTCCATGAAATGTAGAATATCTCCTGAAAAAGCAAATTTAGCAAAACAGACAACTCATGTTTGATACTGAACAGCAAATGATAAAACAACAATTTAAAAATGCAATAGGAGGAAAACAATAGAGAAATTGAAAGACTGCGGCGTGACGTTGGTGTTGGAACCCTGTAAATCAGAAAATCCCCCATTTTGGCTCAGCTGTGATTAATCAGAAACTAGAATCACCTGGTGATAAACTGTCAGTGCCCACATGACATAAACTAGCCAATGAATGATGACTTTAATGTTTTAGAAAGCTAAGCGTTATTCCCTGCTCCTTTGTCACATTGGTGAAGACCAGGGAGCTTCTGAGGACATCAGAAGTGTGATTATTAGCAAACACAAGACTTCTAAAGGGTATAAGGTCATCTCCAAGGACTCTGGTATCCCTGTTTCAACAGTGTGCAATGTTATTAAGCAGTTTGCTAAGCATGGAACTGTCCAGAACCTGCCTGGATGTAGGGGGAAGAGGAAAACTGATGACAGAAGTCTTTGAAGGTTGATATGAACTGTGCAAAAACACCATGGAAATATCCAAGATCTGAAAATGACTCAGATTGTTCAAAATGACAAAAACCTATCTAAAAGGGTTTTAAAATGTGCTCTAAATAACTTGAATAACTTTTCTTTAAAATTGCCTTAAAATGTCAAAAACCTTAAACTGTGTCTAGGATAACTTGAAACTTGTTTAAAATGACAAAAACTTTTAGAAAATGACTCAAAAATTGTCCAAAATGTCTCAAAAATTGTTCAGAATGAATAAAAATTAAACCAAACTTCTTCAAAATCTTCAAAATGACACAATATTTATCCAAATTACTTGAATGTTGTCCAAAATTAGTTAAAAAAACGCTGACCTGGAACAATCTGGGGTAATGGTTTCAACTCGCACCAAACGCTGCACACTAAACCAAGCAGGGCTTCATTGACGAAGGAAGACCCCATTGTTGACGAAAAGGCAAAAAAAGGAACACCTGATCTTTGCCAAAGAGTACCTGGACAAACCACAATCCTTCTGGGAAGATGTTTGGAGGACAGACGAAACAAAAATAGAGCTTTTTGGAAATGCACACCACCAATTTGTTTACAGACGGTGCAATGAAGCACATAAGGAAAATACTATCCCAATAGTTAAGCATGGTGGATGAACCATCATGTTGGGGGGATGGAGGCCTTGGATGTAGCGCAGGAATCATGAAACCAGAGGATTGCCAGGGAATTTTAGAGCCAAATGTGCTACCCAGTGTAAGAACACTGGGTTTGCGTTGAAGATCATGGGTTCTCCAGCAAGATAAAGACCCAAAGCACACATCCAAGAGCAAAGGAATGGTTGAAAAGGAAAAAGTAGAGCCAGCAATGAGTCCTGATCTCAATCCCATTGAAGATCTATGGCATGAGGTGACATCTGGGGCAAGGAATCCTGCAAATGTTAAAGGGCTTGAACAAACTGCAAAGGAAGAGTGAGAGAAAATACCAGGTGAGAAGTGCAAGAAGCTTCTAGATGCTACAAGAAACATTTGGAGGCTGCCAAAGGGTGTCCAACCAGACATTAAGGATCGGCGCCTTTATTACTGTCCATGTCATTTTTTTCTGTTTCCTCTTGGAAATTACAACATTAAAAAGCCAGGAATGAACTAAGGCGGGAATAGGAAGAACAAATTAACAAAACTCACAAACAGGGCTGGACAGGGGGGTTCCTGTCTCGTTTTTGACTTTTTGTGTCCTGGTTTTGAACAACAATGACTGAATCTCACTAAAATGTCTACTAAATAACTGTACGAATTTAATATTGTGAATTTAATTGTGTTCTTTATATTAAGTTGTCGTTTTTGTCATTTCCTGTCTCAACTGTGTCTCATTTTTGTCATTTTGTGTCTCGATTTTGTCGTTTTGTGTCTCGTTTTTTGTCATTTTGCCGGTTTTATTTTAATGTCATTTATTTTGGTTTTCCTCCATTAAAAACGATCTGAATCGACTCCACCTGTGATGTGTGTTTAGATATAGTCTTCTAATGTCATTTAAAACACCCTAAAGCTTTAGAAATATTATGAAGATTTCTTTATCCTCCAACTGCCTGCTTGGATCGACTCAAATATTTGTTTCCAAGATATCCATTGGATTACAGCCACATCCAGCTCTGATTTAATAGAGATTTATTCTAGAATTGACCACTCTATCTGTGGGAAATGAGAACTGTAAAGGAAATATTTCACTTTTGTGTATTTTTTGCAACAAAATAGTCAAATTTAACCCTCCTGTTGTCTTCATTTAAGGGCACTAAAAAAAGTTGTTTCCTTGTCTGAAAACAATCCCAAAACTCAGCAAAAAATCCCCCAAATTCATAAAAATTTGAAAAATCTTCAGGAAGAAAATTCCAATAATTCCTTAAAAGTTCCCCTTCAAAGTTTTTTTTTAATCCCCAAATTTGGCAAGAAATAAAAATTTAAAAAATAGAAAATGTAAATATTTTCAAAAAATGAATAAAAATCTTTCCCCCCAAAAAATCCTAAAAATACCTAGTGATTCCATACATAGCAGTAAAAGCTCTAATATTGTCTTTGAGAACATTCAGAGAAAAATCATATTTTTTTCCTCAATGTTCTTAAAGAAACATTTTTTTTTAACATTTCTTTTTTTTTTTGCAATGTTCAAAAATTTCCCTAAAATGTTGAAAATGTGGAAGTATTCACTGTGAAAATATATTTTTTTTCCCTCCCATTTTCAAACTTTAAAGTGGGTCAGTTTGACCAGCAGGACGACACGAGGGTTAAAACAACTTAATTCCAATGAAAGCTGCACCTCTGCTGATACTAAACCCTCCTGACCCTCAGTCTCCAGCTCCTACCTGCACAGGTGAGTCCCTGCTGGAAGATGTAGAGGCAGCACACGTCACACCAGGTGTTCTCTCCTACGGCCTGGAAGCTGTGGCCCTCCCCGGACTCCTCCTGCACCCTGGGGTCCTTCTCGAAGATGGTCCTGACATCGGGGGGTCTGAAGGCCTTCCTCCTGCTCCGGGGTGCTGCTCCTGCTCCTCCTCCTCCTCCTCCTCCTCCTCCTCCTCCTCCCGCCTCCCCAGCACCGGTCCTCGTCTCGGGGCTACGGTGCTTGTCCTCCCGTCCTCTCTGGCTCCACGCCGCCTCCAGACTCTCCAGACTGGCGGGCTGAGGAGCCGGGTGTCGCCGGGCGGCTCTCACCACCACGGCGCCTTTGGACACCCGCATCTTGGCGCCCGGAGGCGGCCACGTCCCCTCCGGTGGCTCGGTGAGCGTACCAGGAGACCCGACGACGTTAACGGCCCGGACCGTTAACGGAGAATCGTCGGTGAGCGAGCAGCGCGTGGGGGCGTACTTCCGACCCTGGTGCACGACGTTAAACATCACGCACGAGGCTCACGCAGGTGTGACGTGTGAGCGGTGAGGAGCTGGGTGTCGGTGAGGGAGCAGCGGAACGGGTTGGAGCTGATTTCAAACCGGAAGAAGCTCCAGACTCCTTCACGGAAATAAAATTTAAAACTTTTCTTCTATCAACAGCAGTAACGATTATAAGTCAATAAATCCACCAGTTCCACCTTTTATACTTTATTTGAAGAACATTACTAATAAAAACTTTATCTTTGTGCCACCTGGTGGGTCAATATATAACTGAAGGACTTTAGGATATATCTGCCTACATTTTTATTAAAAGCAAAATGTTATGTTCATTATGATCATGTCTTTACAAATTACATAATTATTTATTATGGAAACAATCACTTATTAATAAAAAATGACTGGATATCACTAAAATGTCGTTTCCTGTCTAGCTTTTGTCATTTTGTCTCGGTTTTGTAGTTTTGTGTATCAGGGTCCGTGTATTTATCTGGCAATTGGATTTTCCGTTCTGAAACGGGTACTGAAAAACAAAAAACGAGTGTTTATTTGATTTTCGTTTTAAAATACAAAAATTTAAATTGAAATGCAAGGCGTTTTTCCTTTTCATGATCAAAAAGGGATATACGAGATTTAAAAAATGCTTTGATTTTCATTTTATATTTAGAATAAC
This sequence comes from Amphiprion ocellaris, assembly GCF_022539595.1. NCBI lineage: Eukaryota > Metazoa > Chordata > Actinopteri > Pomacentridae > Amphiprion > Amphiprion ocellaris. Next base: position 2,475,725 of record NC_072786.1, read on the forward strand.
AAAAAAGTAAAATCAGTCAGAGACAGAAACGAAAAAAGGTCCGTTTTTTAATTTTCTGAGACCGGAAGTGGTCATCAGCAAGTGTGGAGCCCAACCATAGACATATACATGTTAGAAATATTCCAGTTAAGACTCTAGAATATCAGGATTTATGTAAATTTACCTCAATAATATCAATGTTCAGGTTAAGATTGTGCAGTGATGTTTATTATGTAAGTTCAGCTGATTAAAGTTTATGACTCTGCACTACAATATTATTTATTATTTAAATTGACATCATTATTATAATATTTAGGGTCAGACCCTACAGTATTGAGATTAAGAAATCAAATATTCTATAAAATACACTGAACTAATTTGGATATATTTAAGTGACACTCTACAATATTATCTGACACAAATCTATCTAAATCAACATTTTAATCATTTTTACTCCAAACATTTACTGGACTGATTTAAATATTAAAAACACTCCTTTCTAATCCTCTGCTGTACGTTCAAACCTGAGGCCTGCTCACATGTTGTGTTGTTGTAAACTTCCTCTTTCAAATAAATATCCTCCTAACCCCCTGGAAACCAGCGTTTGTCCTGTTTTTGTGTTGCTCCTCAGTGACCCTAGACAGCCGGGTCCTAATGTTTTTTGAGCAACACACCATACTATGACGTTTTTACAATGATGGTTCTACTATGGAACCAGTTTGACATGTTCAGGTGTTCTTTGTGTGAAAACTCAGAGATTTCAGGGATCAGAAGGTGGTTTTCAACTTTCTTTATTAACTTTCTGCTTCAACTTTAAACTAAATTTCCTTCACTAAGCCAGCCCTCTGGACTTCCAGTAAGCTGTGTTCCTATTGGCTGTCCAGGTGGCTGCTTGGTGTTATCAGGAACACCTGAGCAGCTCAGTGTCTTCCTGCTTTATTTAGCTGCAGACAAACATTTCCTCTGCTTCTCTTCACCAGTGAACCGGGTTTGGTTCCATTGCTTCAGTTTGTTCTTTAGGCGTTGGTTTGCAGCTTCCAGCAGTAAAATCATCTTTAATGTGTTTCTTGGTGTGTTTTAGGGCTTTGTACTGGATAGTTGTCTTGGTAAATGTGGTTCTTTAGCCACAGTTAGCACATGGTGCTAATGTGTACAGTGATTAGTGGATTTGGTGCAGCTGAGTTGTGTCTTTATCTTGGCTGTAGTGAGTCTTCAGAGGTTTTTGGTCAGACACATTCTGTATTCTTCTTTGAGAACCAGCGTTGGTTGTCCAGAAGGTAAGAGTTCCTGTCCTGATTCTCTGTTCTCAGAGGTTCTCTGGTAGGCTGCAGGAGACTTTAGTGTTTGGGTTGTGCTAGTTTGGTTTTTGTATGGTTTCATTTGGACGACTATCTTGAAGCTCCTCCATGTGGTTTAGTGAGGTTTTCTGCAACAGTTCTACAAAGCAACCTGCAGCAGAAGAGACTTTGAGAGTTTTTAGGAGGTTCTGGAGACCAGACTTCAGAGCAGCAGAAACATTTGTCAGCAGTTTGAGCAGGAGAAGGTGAGCTTCAGAGTAGAAATGAGACAGAAACCTTCTTGACCCGTGTGGTGAGGTCCTGTACCAAGAGTTTGAGCAGGTTGTGAAGAGTCTGTAGTTCTTTGGTCTGAAAGCACAAGAAGAGTCGACTCATTAAAGGAGAAAACAGGAGATATTGTTGTTTCTTCTGTCACTCTGCAGTTTCCTTAGACTGAATATCAAGTTTATATTTTAAATGATTTCCCATGTGAGCCCAAGAAGACTTCAATAAACTCCCTCCATCCCCTGGACACAACATATTTTATTACCATGTCAAATCTTTTTTTTAAAATATGTTTTTGAGTTTTAATCATAGTTTTAATCATAGTTTATTTTCTCTTTGCTTGTTTAGTTTTGTCATCTGTGTAAAAGGTGCTAAACAAATAAAGTTGAATTGATAAACTGAATAATTGACTAACTCATGATTGTGACAACAGAAGTATTTTCATTGAGATTTAAGGGTTTATTTCATTTTTAAGGTTGGGGTTAAAATCTTGACAGAAAAAGAAAATTGAAGAAATAAACTACATTTAAAAAAGCAATTAAATCAAAGGGAAAAAAATAATACAATAAAACTTTAAAAAAGAAAATTAAACATTAAACACAATTAAATTAAACAGACAAAATATTTAATTAGATAATTAAACAGAAGGTACGAAACATGTAATTATGAAATTAAACAAAAATTTTTAAACAAAACTATTAAACATTAAAGATGAAATGTTTTAGATAATTAAACATTTAAAAATACAATTAAACAAGAAGGATATTAAACATTTTAAAAAATAGAAAACATTTAATTAGATTATTAAACCTTTAAAAAGACAAAACATTTAATTAAAAAATTAAGTGTTTAATTAGACAACAAAACTTTAAATAGCAATTAAACAGAAAATACAATGAAGCATTTAAAAAGAAAATTAAACATTAAAAGGTGGTAAAACATTTAAAAAGAAAAACCAAAGTTTTAATCGAAAAATTAAACATGGGGAAAGAAAAGGACATTTTTCAAACAAGCCGATAAAACATTTGAAAAAACAACAAACATTAAAAAGACAAAACATTTGGAAATCAGATCAGACATTAGAAAAGAATAAAAGGTGAGAAAAGAGCAAAACTAAACGTTTAAGAAGAATCAAACTAAAGACAAAATGTTTGAAAAGACACCAGTTAAACTTCAGAAGATCAAATTAAACAGAAGAGACAATAAAACGATGAAAAAGAGCAAAAACAGATAAAGGTCTGAAAACATTTTCTAGTCTGAAATGAAAACAAGTTGTTTCTTCAAACATTTCCTCTTTCTATGTTCTTGGTTTGATTGTGGATAGATTTACTAAGAACTCATTTCAGAAAACTGCTTTCCAGATAAAGTCTACTAGACGTTGAAGGCATCGATCAAACTAATGTTACCTTCTGATCTCCACAAACTTTACTGTTCAGTGAAGAGAATCAAAGTTTGTTGAGGATTTCTAAAAAACCCACAGGTGAAGGTCTGAGAAGAACTCAGATGGATGATCTAAATGTGAAATCAAGACTCATGGTCACAAATTTTAAGGCTTCTGTTAACCAGAAAGTTCAAACTAACAGAGAAGTACTGAGAAACTTTTAAAACTTCAGTCCTCAGACTGTCTGAAGGTTCAAACTAACAGAGAACTACTCAAGAACTTTCAGGATTTCAGTCCTCAGACTGTCTGAAGGTTGAAACTAACAGAGAACTACTGTGGGACTTAGAAAATTTCAGTCCTCAGACTGTCTGAAGGTTCAAACTAACAGGGAACTACTCAGGAACTTAGAAGATATCAGTCCTTGGACTGTCTGAAGGTTCAAACTAACAGAGAACTACTGTGGGACTTAGAAAATTTCAGCCCTCAGACTGTGTGAAAGCTCAGGTCCTGAGGACTCGGGAGGTGTGGAGGCTTTGGAAAGTCTTGGAACTGAGGGTTCCACCCTCCAGCACAAAGGCTGAAGTCCAACCTCCTGAGAAAAACGGTCGAGTCGAGACTCGAGTTAAAAAAAAACTCGAAAATGACAAAAAATAGATGATAAATGCGCAAAAAAAAGAAGAATTAGTATCTGAGCGAGTAGCTCAGGAGGATAAGAGGATAGACTACAGAGTGGAGGGTCGCAGGTTCAAGACCCGCCAGTGGCACTTTTCTTTCTTTGTCTTTGTCAGGATTTTGAGAAAATTTAAGAAGTGTCTGGTCTTGAACCAGCGACCTGCAGCTCCATAGGCAAATCCTTAACTCACTGAGCTACAGATCAGATACAAAGAAATAAATTCGTCGTCCCTTTGGCATCGTAGTTGCTGAAGTGACCACATGGGCGGAGCCAAGGCGGAGTCTGGGTGGAGTCAGGGCGGAGAGTAGGCGGGGAGGTGGGTGGCGGCCTCCCCCCTCTACTCCCCCACCACCCACCACACCTTCCCCCGCCCGACGAGTTCTTCGAGTCTCCACGAGTTCTTCGAGTCTCCACGGGTTTTCCCGAGTTTCTTGAGTTTCCACGAGGTCGGAGGCAGAACAAGTTGTCATGAAGAGGTGTTGAAGTCGGCCAGGATGGACTGACTTTTTACAGCGACTAGAAGGAAGACGACTAGAAGAGCAGGTCTTTAACCACCATCCATAAAATCCATGGAGTCGCTCCAGAGAAATGAAGGGAGGTCAACTTTTATCAACCTCCATCCACATGTTCAACTCGATATCTTTGAGATTTTTAGCACCACAAACGTTTAGTATCACACTTTATTATCATTTATTAGGACTTTAATGGAATCCACCAGCAGATTTAGTTTTTGTTGACAAACTTTATTCTTGTCGTCGTGGGACTGCAGTATTTAAAACTGTTCCTTCTATTTGACCTCATGTTTATTAGTTTTAGTGGAGAAATTTATTTTAATTGTCCATTAGTCTCTATAAAACCAAACAATAAATTGGATTAGTCAAGAGGTTTAAATTTCTTACTTTGTCATATTTTAAATATGACATAAAAATCTAAAAATAAAGCGTCTTGAGACAATTTGACCTGTAATTGGCTTTATATAAATAAAATTGAATTAAAATTGTATGTATCTTGTAATGTTGGAGTAATTCAGCCATATATGTTGGAAAACACATTTTCTTTGTCCATTAATCTGTTGATTGTTTTCTCCACTAATTCAGTTCCTGTTTTGGTTTATAAAATGTCAAACTCAAATATATTCAGTTTACTGTCATAAAAACCAAAAAGATTTCATTCATGATGCAGGAATCAGGCAGTTTTCCACTTTTTATCTTAGTTTAGTCAGAAAGATAGTTGATAATGTGTGAATTGTTGCAGCTTGTGAGCCGTAGAAGGTTTTAATCTTTGGGGCCGAGTGTCAAAAAACATTTAGAAACCAACATCAACAAAACACTCAACAAAGATTTGAACATCATTAAAGGGAAATTCAACTTTTGCATGACAATGTCTAATTAAAGGACATTTATTTCCAATGTAAATGTGTGATATTCATCCTCTGGAGCTTTCTCTTCACATCATCTTCCACCTGGACTGGTTTGGTCGGGAGCATGTGCAACAAACATTTGAAAAACTGCACTTTAACATCAATGAATGACACTGAAGTTTAATCTCTACATAAATGAGACTGAGTCTGGATGTGCTGCTCTGTCATTAACTCCTAAGTTTAGGGAAAGTTCAAACAAAAGAGGACAGTTCAGATCAGACTTGAGAATGAGCTTATTCTGAACAAACATCTCAGACTTTCTGAGCTTCAGCACCTACAGCAAGATATTTTAACAACAAGCAACTCAAGAGATCCAGAAGTTGGAGAGAGTTAGCTTTAGCTGAGCCAAAGAACATGTGGGACGCTAACCTAGCAAACATTTCAGACTTTTCTCTGTGAATTCTGAGAAATAATTTCCTATTTAATGACAGAGCTACACATCTGAACTCAGTCTCATTAAAACAGACTCTAATTCAGTGTCATCCATCCATATTAAAGTGCAGTTACCCAAAATGTTTGTTGCATGAGCTCCAACAAAACCTGTCCAGGTAGAAGGCCACTTTGACAAACAGGAAGTGGACGATTCCAAGCAGATTTACAGAAGGGGGAACCGGACTGTACTAAGTGTGGTCCAGTATAGAGGGGTGTTTTGTGGGTTTTTAAGGCTGATAATGATTATTAATGAGACATTTGGAGTAGATATTCATTTGCAGTAAATGAAAGTATTTAAAATCTTGGAGTTAAACTTAGAAGAATACAAACTCTAACAGAAAACTTTGTTGATACGTTTTTGTTTTGTTTACAGATGTTAAGTTAAAGGAGTTTTATTTGTGACGTATAACCAATCAAATCACTCCAGAAGACAGAGCGACCACAGGTAGATAAAGGTTCAGAGCCAAAGTAGCGCCATTTTTAAATTTATTTATTATCTTAAATCAGTAAAAAATAAAATACTGATAATCAGTAAATCAGTCAGCCCACAATTACTACAATTCTACAATGTATGTCTCTTTCCTTTGACTTGTTATTTGTACAATATACGATGTATATGATGGTGTTTTTTCATACCAAAGGCTCTACTATGATGTTTTCTAAGAGACATACGATGCTACTCTGGTTGTTCTGGCTCTGGGCCGCTGCACTCCTCCTCTGTTGTTTTCTGGATTGTACTCAGCTGCATGTCTTCGTCCACCAGGCCTCCGTTGACTCGTCCCACCTGCCGTCTCTGGAGCTGAAGCTGGATTGGAACAGACCAAAGTACAGTCCAATCACGATGCCAGCTGCCTCTCAAAAGGCTCCTTCATCTGGCAGGTGGCGGCACTTCTTCTGAGGGGAAGCTGAGCTGGTCCAGCAGAACTTTGGAGATGTGTTCCAGTGGTTGGTGGATGTGTGGGGAGATAGAGAGGGACCTTTGAATTGTTCACAAAGGAAAACAGGAAACCCATTAGTAGTTTTAGTTTAGGATGCTACTGCGGTGTGTTTTTGGGTTTTAAGAGGTGAACAGGAAGAGTTTTTTTTTTTTTTTTTTTTTAGAGCGACATGCTATACGATGACGTTTTTAGAGTGAAATGCTATACTACAGGCTTTTTAAATTTACATATTATTATGACTTTTTTGTTTTAGGTTTTTTTTTGTTTTTTAGCAACATATAAGAATTTGAACAGTTTTAAGAGTTACTATACTTCTACTTGTGCAATGAAATATTCTGTGGCATTTTTTAGATGACATATTATACTCTGATGTTTTCTTGAATAACATACTATTTTGACAATATACTGCACTATGACATTTTTGAACCACATATCATACATGACAATTTTAGGCAACATCCTATCATTTTGTGCTTTTTGAACCACATAATAATCTATGGGGTTTTTCTTGCCAACATGCTGTACTATGAACTACAGGCCATACTATGTTATTCTTGAGTAAAGCATACTATACTTTGACATTTTCTGAACTACATCCTATACTATGGCGTTATACACAGAGTGCTTTGGTTACATGTTGATTTATAACCTAGATTTTTTTCTGTTTTGTTTTTTGACAGGATTACCACAGACCTGACAGTGAACACTGTTGACACCCACCTGAGGGAGACGCTGTCTAAGATCTCAAGGCTGCTTGGTCGTGGTCTTTCTGGTCCTGCTCCAGAACGCCTTCATCAACTACATCTTCTTTTGAAGAGGCCCTCAGATGCTGCAACCTCTGACCTTAAGGAGGAACTGCTGCTTTCACTCTGTAACGAGACGGTGGTTATTTTAAAGACCCAGCTCCTGGCGGCTTTGAGTGAAAGTTTAACATCCATCAAAACGAACTACAGACAGTTAAATCTGAGCTGTCAGTCAGTATTTCAAACATCAAGTCCAACCCGGCTGCCCTAAATCATGCTGTGGGTGAAACAGAAACTTCACTCTCCACATCACCGACGACATCGTCACACTCCAAAGCAGAGCACCTGTCTGCTGAACTTTTAAAAGTGGACAATAAATGTGAAGAATGTGAGCAGCAGCAGCCTGTGAGCAGCAGAACAGATGTGATCAGAAAGAAGTCTTTTTCTTTTTTCTTTTCTTTCTGGTTGACTTGATGCTGTCAGATGCAGATGTTGGAGCTGATTCTGATCTTTCAGGATAAAAAGCTGCTTTTCCTTCACAGACTTTTCAGGAAATTATTCTCTCAGGTTTTCTCTGCTATTTATATTTCTGTTATCTGTGATTATTTCATTATTGTAAAATAAAGTTTGAGGCATAAAAATCCGTGTATGGTTCGCTCATTCGTTTTTCTGTTTCAAAATAAAATGAGAAAAAACAAATAATCCACCAGTTTTTTTGTTTTTTCGTTTAAAAATTAAATTTGAAAAACAAAAAGTAGAGAAAGAATAAAACACTGCGTTTTTACAAATTTTAAAGTTTAAACAAAAGAAAAAGCCTTTTTCCCATTTGGAAGCTGCCGGCAGAACCGGAAATCAAAGTCATAACTCGTGGCGACTTGACTTCACTTCTCTGTCCCAAACCCTGCACCACGTACTTTGAAAACAACAAAGACGTGTTTGTTTGTCTTATTTAGAGGGAGTCTACGCATCACACTGAGAGCTCATGATCTCAGTGTGAACAAAATTGCTTTAATATTCCAAGTAAGTATTTTTAAGTATTAAAATGTGAAGAACTGTGGCAATTCCAGTTTAATCAGGTGAACTGTTGATAGTTTCCGTCTCCAGATGTTTCATCGCAGATTCCTCCAGACCACACCTGTGTGTGAAATAAAGATACTAGATAAAGAAGATCTGCCGAAAAACGTCGGCATCACTACTTATTAAAGTCTATATCCATGTAAATATCACCTACAGACAGTAAAATGAAATGTGCTGGCCAAAATTTAAAAAAAAAAAAAAAAAGGTATTTTTTTATGAATGGTGAGAGGAAATGATGGAATCCAGAGATAAAATTAGAGACCACAGTCTGACTCATCGTATCCCCGATCAGTCTGATAAACATCCTGCTTCATCTACATAGATCTTTGTCATCCTGTCAGGTGTTTAACACCTGGTGATTGTTCAGGAAACACGCCCAGGTTAACTGGGGATAATCACAACTTAACACAGGCTGCCTGGTTAATAACGAGACACTAAACTAATGTCTCACCAAGAAAACCCACAACATAGAAGCTCGTCCACTGCTGTGTGTTAGTCTGAGTTCAGTGGAACAGATCCAGAGCAGAACTTCAGGTTTAACTCGGGTCTGTCTCAGCAGCCTCCCATCAGAACAACACACAGCAGAACATTAGCTGGATCTGATAAAATACATCCGAACAACACGCAGCAGAACATCAGCTGGATCTGATAAAATACATCAGAACAACATGCAGCAGAACACCAGCTGGATCTGATAAAATAAATCAGAACACGCAGCAGAACACCAGCTGGATCTGATAAAATACATCAGAACAACATGCAGCAGAACATCAGCTGGATCTGATAAAATACATCAGAACACGCTGCAGAACATCAGCTGGATCTGATAAAATACATCAGAACACGCAGCAGAACACCAGCTGGATCTGATAAAATACATCAGAACAACATGCAGCAGAACATCAGCTGGATCTGATAAAATACATCAGAACACGCTGCAGAACATCAGCTGGATCTGATAAAATACATCAGAACACGCAGCAGAACACCAGCTGGATCTGATAAAATACATCAGAACATCACGCTGCAGAACATCAGCTGGATCTGATAAAATACATCAGAACACGCAGCAGAACACCAGCTGGATCTGATAAAATACATCAGAACACACAGCAGAACACCAGCTGGATCTGATAAAATACATCAGAACATCACGCTGCAGAACATCAGCTGGATCTGATAAAATACATCAGAACAACACGCAGCAGAACATCAGCTGGATCTGATAAAATACATCAGAACATCACGCAGCAGAACATCAGATGGATCTGATAAAATAAATCAGAACAAACTGAGACCATGTTGTTAAAACTAGTCACTCAGAAAACAATAACTGACAATATTAAATAAAAATAGAAGGGATCCGATCTGGTCAAAACCAACAATATATTTGTGTTGTGTCTTTCCAAAAACTCTGGCTGGTTTAGAAATGGCAAAAAGAGACTTTTAGAGACGTGGCAGAGGAAGACTAGAATACTTCCAGTACTGCAGTCTGAGTGATTATACAAATTCCAGCTCTCTCCAAATCAGCATCAGACACATGATTGATCTCCTTAAACTGTTCTCCAGCAGAACTTCCTGATATTCATTATAGAACAACGTGGAGCTCCATGATTTCTGCGTGGGTTTTCCACTCTTAAAGAGAATTAAATAGGAAAAGGGTTCGCGGACAGCCATTTTAGATGTGTTCACGGTCCAGACCAGCTCTAAATTGCGTTTCCTCGGCGACTTCCGGCGTTGCTACAAAATAAAACAACAGCCGTATTTTGTATTTCGGGTTTAAAAAGCTAGAGTAAAAAAAACAACGCTGTGGTTTTTTCATTAGTTAAATAATACATTTCTGCATTTAGGTTTTAAAAACGGAAAAACAAAAAAACATCGTGGTTTATTGGTTTTTTAGATTTTATTTTGAAACGGAAAAACGAATGAGCGAACCATACACGGATTCATAAAGACTCATTTAGTCATTTTATTCCTGAAATCTTTGACGTAGCAGAACTAAACTTCGATTTCCCTCTTGTACTTCTGATACTAGAACTAGTGATGGCTGATCGAGGCTTTGTTGAAGCTTCGACACTTCATTCAAAACATGCTTCATTACTCGAGGCCTCAATGACACACAGTGCTCGAGTAGGACATCTAGTGGTCAATAAAATGAAGTGCAATCAAGACGTGGTCGTTGGTTCATGGATTGTTTTGGATTTGATTCGCCATGCACACATTCCTGTTTGACTACACTAGATGATTGTATGGGTTGTAGTGGACACAAAAATAATATTACTAGTAATAATAATGACAATAACTATTGAAGAGCACGTTTCTTATTTGCCATGTTTGTCTGTAACCTATATACTCTTCACTTATATTCTGTGTTATGAAACATTTAAACGGTGCTGCTACATTCATGAGATGCTCTACAAATACAGACTGATGTCATTTTCACATGGGGCTGGTGCAAATAAAGATTTTATGGATTATTATGGATTTTGGAAAAGTATGTCTTGGGGTTTATTGGTAAAGAGGTCAGTAAAGAGGTTGTGTTTATGTAACTGGTTATGAGTTTTTATTGAGAAAAAATTTATCAACAGTTTTGGGACTCAAGCAGTTCCTTCTTTTACTCACTATCTCCCCAGCCTTAGAAAAAAAAACCTGTTCACACGGCACAGATGAGGCTGAGGTACACAGGAAATGTTTGGCTCCATTGTACAAGTTTGGGTAAACGGTTTTGTGGGTTGCCCAGTAAGCCAGTGGGTCTGCCGTTCTTTCTACATTTGCATTCACTGTGGCGCTTTGCATTTGCCAGGCTCTACTTTGTCCAATAGCCTCCACAGTTGTACTGAAAAATATTGAAGATCATCATCATCATCACCAGAAATGTCAGTCATTCCCTATTCAGAAGAGAAAAAGAATACCTGTGGAAGGTGCTGCTGGTGGTGGAGGACGAGGCTGTGGTGGTGCTTGTGACGTAGATGACTGCTGCTTGGTGTTCTTTATGTTAATTGTTGTGCATTCTGTTATTAAATGTTCTTTCACACTGGCTGCCACTCTGATTGGTGAATCCAAAAGTTTTGAACTGCAGAGCCACAAGTGTAGCAACAGCCAGTGAACTGTTCTTTTCTTTGGTTTGTAGTCTGTCAGCTAAGCACCTGACAAGGTTCTGTGCCAGGTGTTGTGGCATGGGGGTGGTGAGTTGGGAATATATATATATATATATATATATATATATATATATATATATATATATATATATATATATATATATATATATATATATATATATATATATATAATCTATCTATCTATCTATCTATCTATCTATCTATCTATCTATTCTCTACGAAATGTGAAGTCTGACATACTACTCTCTCAAAGCAAATCACGGCAACAACAGCAAAAAAAGCAACCTACTCTGCGAAAAACAATTCAAATGAACAACATTAAATAGGGATCTACTATCCCGGAACACTCTCGATCCCGCTGACTGATTCATATAATAAACCGAACCAATCAGGTGATTCGAAGCAGTTGCGTGCTTCAAACGTCACTGAAGTGATTCAAACGTCACGAGTCACGTGACCAAACCACGCCTCGGCACAGTGGCTCGATACGTTTGCTTCATGAGCGACAGCGCATGTGTCGAAGCCTCGGGTATCAGAGGACCATCACTAACTAGAACTAAACATGTCTTCAACACTGATCATCTGGTTTCAATGAATCAGCAGCAACATCACAACAACAAATGAGACAATTTTCAACAAATTCATGAAACTGTCATTTAAACCTATCAGAGTCTGTTTTAGTGTCAAATTAAAGCTGATTACTGACAACTAGAACATCAACGTTACTGTTTTAATCACATTTAAGTTTCCTGAACGTTACATTAATGTCAACCAGCCACAGTTTTATGAACTTAATGAACCACATTACAGTAACACAACACACTTCAGCTGTTGTTACATGAAACTGAACACAAACTACATTAGCTTGATGCTACATTAGCTTTAATCAGACTAAGACTGAGCAGCTAGCTCGGTTAGCATCGCTAACATTAAAACTAATATTTACTGGATGCTAACTCTCTTCTCTGGTCAACACACACAGAAATAAACTCCACCAACATCTGGAGTGCATGGCACACATTATATCTGACACTAAAGCTGCATATAAAGTGCATTAAAAGCGGCACCGATACGAAAATAAACATTAACTTACCGAACTATCAGAGTCCTTTCAGTGTCTGCTGGTAGAATCAGCTGAAGGTAGAAAACTGGTTAAAACAAGCCAACGGGCAGGAAAACTGTCTGTGGAAAATGTTCTGCTGCTGCACCGATAAATAAACCAACAGTTATTATATCAGAATTAATCCAAACGAGGAGAGCAGAGTCTCTGCTGCCTCCTCCATAGGACCTGTCAATCATTCCAGACCAGACTGTTGATCAAGTAGTCCCGCCCCCCGGCTTCGCAAAACTTTAACGCTCTATAAAAAAAAAAATCAATATTGATTTATTTTAAGATCAGCCACCTGATCTCTCATTTTGACCATGAAAACTAAGGAAAAAAAATATATCCAGTCTATGCACCGTACTCTGTTTGGCTCCACACTTGCTGATGACCACTTCCGGTCTCAGAAAATGAAAAAACGGACCTTTTTTCCTGTCTCTTATTCATTTTACTTTTTTTGTTATTCTAAATATAAAATGAAAATCAAAACATTTTTTCGTATATCCCTTTTTGATCATGAAAAGGAAAAACGCCTTGTATTTCAATTTTAAGTTTTATATTTTAAAACGAAAATCAAACAAACATTCGTTTTGTTTTTCAATACCCGTTTCAGAACGGAAAATCCAATTGCCAGATAAATACACGGACCGAAGAAGCTCCAGACTCCTTCACAGAAATAAAATTTAAAACTTTTCTTCTATCAACAGCAATAACGATTATAAGTCAATAAATCCACCAGTTCCACCTTTTATACTTTATTTAAAGAACATTACTAATAAAAACTTTATCTTTGTGCCACCTGGTGGGTCAATATATAACTGAAGGACTTTAGGATATATCTGCCTACATTTTTATTAAAAGCAAAAATGTTATGTTCATTATGATCATGTCTTTACAAATTACATAATTATTTATTATGGAAACAATCACTTATTAATAAAAATGACTGGATATCACTAAAATGTCATTTCCTGTCTTGTTTTTGTCATTTTGTGTCTCGGTTTTGTGTCTCATTTTTGTCACTTTGAGTCTTTTGTCATTTTTGTCTCGTTTTTGTCAGTTTGAGTCTCGTTTTTGTCATTTTGTTTCGGTTTTGTCGTTCTGTCTCGTTTATGTCATTTTGTGTCTCAGTTTTGTCGTTTTGTGTCTCGGTTTTGTCATTGTGTATCAGTTCTGTCATTTTGTGTCTAGTTTTTGTCGTTTCCAAATTTCCAATCCTTGGATTTGTTCACTTTATGCTGAATTTATTAAAATAAATACAACAACTTATCACAAGAGTAAAACATGTCAATATATCCATAAAGTAAACAACATTTATTAATTAATCTAATTTGAATTGGGGTTGTTTGAATCAGTTCCACATTTGGCCACAGGGTGGTGCCGTTTTCATCTGAGCTCAATCATTAAACTATAACAGAAAAAACACAAAAAAGTAGCATTTAGGCAGTTTTTAGACACATTTCTGCACTTCATATGAAAACTGACAGGATGTATTGTGCTAAAAATGTTCACACAAACAATCCACAGACTAAAAATCTGTGTTTTCATTTACATTTATGTCTAAACAACAACAACAGTACACACAGTGGTCCCTTAGAAACAACACAAACAACACCACTTCTATTTTACATCTATTTTCCGTGATCTTAAAAGTGCAAGTGCTGAGCTATACTTTTCTTCTTTCTAACTACAAAGCAAATAATGATGATTTCAAAAAGTCAAGACAACCTTAATCACAGAGGTTATAACGGTACAAAAATAATTTATTCATCGTCTCGTGGCCCCTGACAGCACATGATTGTTTGTTTTAAAGCTCACGGCTGCAGACGTGTTCTGTGTAAACTGATCTGTCTGAATGAAAACACAAAGCTCCTGTTCTGTGTTCTCCACACTCTGTAGGACTCCTAATGCTGCTTCTGTGACGGCCTGCAGGAGGCGCTGTGGAGCTGGAAGACCTGGTCCGGTTCACTCCACTTCATCCTCGTCTCCCTCAAAGGCTGCCTCCTGAAAGAGATGCTGTTAGCGTCGTTTAAAAGGTTTTACAGGTCAGATTTTGTGATGAGGAGGAGCGTATATACGTACGTATCCGCCCTGCTGCTGAGCCCAGGTGGAGTAGTAGTCCTGCAGGTATCGGGCTCCGTGGCGCATCAGGAGGTTCCTGGGCAGAGAGTTCACCTCAGAGAGACGACTGGTGACCTGACGAGGAACAGAAACGTTTCAAAGACCATGATTCACCAGACTGGGAGGTGATGAAGACGTGAAAGCTCAGCGGTGACTCTAAACTCGGAGGTTTCTACTGGTAACAGGATGTTTTTTTACTTCTCTGATCTTTGCCTCGTAAAGTTTCAGAGTCCTTTAAGTCTCCAACCACCAGAGAGAATAAAAACCATTTATTTTACATTTCATTTCTGGTGGAGTCTGCAGGGTGTTTTATTTTGAAAAATGACTAGATCGTCTTCCTGTCTCATTTTTGTCATGTTGTGTCTCGTTTTTGTCATTCCGGTTCGTGGTGCAATGAAGTTTAGAGTCTGCTGCTGTAAGTCGCTACTGATCTGAAATAGAAGTTGTTTCCTATCAAAGAGGGAAGTACTGGAAGTTGTGTTTTAAGGACAGCTGTTGTCACCTCACAGGTCACAGCGATCTGGGTTTTGGGTGATGCTTGAGGCCCCAGAGCGTCGGGGTCGGGGCTCCTGAGGCCCATCCTCATGAGCAGTCTATTTATTAGCTCCCTAAAGAAGCTGTAGTTCCAGAAGAGTTCTGCTGCGATGTTGGCGTTCTTCAGCTCCTGGTGGAGACAAGAAACAAATTCTGTTCAGGGATTTAAAGAGTTCTATTCACTGGTAGAACACATTTAATGATCGTTTTTAACAGTGGAAAACCTGTTTTTACTTTGGCTCAGAGATAACAGAACAGAATAAGAACAGAAGTGAGGCTGAATGTGGAGAAAAGTCTGTTCACTGGTGAAAGTTTCTCTCTCATGTTCACCAGTGATGATTAACAAACTGTAGAAACACTGATCAGTGAACTCTAGACCTGCCAGAACTGATGAGTAATAACTTCCACTCTCTGGCCATAAATTCCACAAGTACTGCCTGGAACATGATGAGTTAAAGTGAGAAGACATTTTGCAGCTTTTCAGATTAGATAACGAGTCGTTTGATACCTTCTCATTCAGTCTGTCTCCACTTTCCCTCAGAATCAGACCGATAATCTTCTCCACCTCACCTAAAAACACAACAAGAATGTCAGTCAATGATGACAAAATATAAGAAAACAAACGGATTAATGGGTTTAGAGACTAAACAAGATGCACTACTGAAGTACTTCATTAAATACTTGAATTTTACTTAAAAACAACAAAAACAAGACAAAATATTACAAAAATGAGACAAAAAATGCCAAAAGAGAGAAACAAAATGACAAAAAATGAGACAAAATATTAGACAAAAAAAGTTACAGTGCCAAAAACATGACACAAATGACATAAGCCAGACAAAAAAAGACCAAAAAACAATAAAAACAAGACAAAATATTACAAAAAAGACACAAAATAATGAATAAAGCAAAACACAACATGACAAAAACAAGACAAAAAAGACCAAAAACAACAAAAACAAGACAAAATATAACAAAAATGAGACAAAATGACAAAAGAACAATGTAGTATTGTACTTTCTGATCAAAACAACTTGTCATGGTCTAGAAATGATTTTAAATTTAATATTTTACTAATTTACAATCTGCAGTTAATGTCTTCTCTGTAATTTATACACTTTGAGGGTTGGACTGGACCCTCTGGAGGACCGCTTTTGGCCCACAGGCCTCATGTTGGACACCCCTGACATAAAAATGATCAGGAATCAGATAAATGAATCACTTGGTGCTGAAGTATGTGTTTCTGAGCTGCTATAATCAGACATGTCAGTGTTTCTGTACTGTGGATGTGGTAAAGAAACGTGTCTCAGACGAGTTTCCTGGAAATGGTTTGAACTATCGGATTTCAGTCTGTCTTGGTTGCTTCTCTAATCTGCCCAGGACACATTCAGTAGAAATGATTTTAGCTTCAGCAGAAATGTTTTTACATCTACGTTCATGTCAGCTTTCAACAGTCCTGCATTCTTTGCTTTCTCTGTGGCAGGAAATCTCACCGTCTCTGGAGTCCGTCTCCCATTCTGGAGGAGTGAACGGGATTTCTTCAGCGATCTCCGTCAGTCTGCTCACTGCCTCGGCCAAATGATCGTCATCTTTAACCTCATCTGGACAAGAACAAGAGACACAAGGTTCAGCTAAAAGAGGTTTTAGACGTCAACACGCTTCTATCCAGGATGGAACTATCAGCTGGCACAAAGTCTAGAAACTGGAAAAAAAACTGCTGCTGCACTTTTAGATATTAATTTATTCATAGTTTATCCCTGTAAGACCCAAATATAGAAAAAAAAACTAGCAAAAAAATGAGCAAAAATGATCTATGTATCTATATAAACCCAAATAAAAACAAAAAATCTGCCAAAAAAAACCCGCATATACATGTACAAACCTGAATATAGAAAAAAATTTGCGAAAATTATCAAAATATAGAAAAAAATAGCCAACAAATTCACAAAAATATATGTGTATATACAAAAAAAGAGAGCAAGCAAAAAATGCCAAAAATAATCTATTTAATAATATTTTTTGCAATGTTTTTCAAAATTTGGGTTTTTATATATATATATATATATATATATATATATATATATATATATATATGTATATATATATATATATATATATATATATATATATATATATATATATATATATATATATATATATATATATACATATATATATATATATATATATATATATATATATATATATATATATATATATATATATATATATCCAGCGAATTTCGCTGGATTTTGGTTGATTTTTTTTCTGAATGTTCTTAAAGAAACATTTCTTTTTTCCACGAAAAAAAATGTTTAAAAATTTCCCAAAAATATTGAAAATGTGGCAGTTTTCACTGTGAAAATATATTTTTTTCCCACATTTTCAAACTTTAGAACGGGTCAATTTGACCCGCAGGACAACACGAGGGTTAATTATTTATCTGAGCAACAAATAAATGGACAGTTCTGTACTTGGACAACTCCTGTTTCTCTAATGTAAGGATGTGATGCTTCATCTTCAGGAAATTCTAACAGCAAAGTTTCAAAACAACGCTCCATATTATCAGATAGTCTTCGTTATTTTTATACATACCGGGTTCGTGTGAGTCCACTACCAGTCGCTCATTGGTTCTAGGATCCAAACTCCTGAAGTTTCCGTTGGGTCGAGGCGTTGGCTGTGGTTCTGGGTCTTCAGTCTGAGGTTTGACACATCTCAAAATGCTCGACAGACGTTTCCATCCCTTCTTCTTCCTCTTCTTCTTCCCCTCAGTCTTCTCTGGTGTCTGGGATGGAGTCGTCGTTCCGTTAGCATCTCTGCTATCCTTCACTGGTCCGTCGTCTGGATTTGAATCCTGCTGCTGCTGCTGTTGAGGTCGTCTCCTCTTGGCGAACGCCATCATGATCCTGAACTCCACCGTGTCGTCCATTCTGTCGCTGTCTGAGGTGGATTCAGGGTCTGAGCAGCTGGAGGGGCTGTGGTGGGCGGACAACAGGTCGTGGATTTCCACGTGTCCGTTCGCCATCCTGGTTCACTGTTGATCAAGGACAAATAACCAGAATAAACCCAAACATCACAATAAAGTAGTTAAAATCAGGATCGATTTGAGTTTACCAGCAGCTCTCAGGGATGCCATCATTTGGTCCCATGTTGGTTCTTTATTTCACCCTTTAGAACCCAAAGTAGCACCGACACTATTATGCATATTGATCTTTGATTGGTGGTAGATGTGAAACCAGATAGACAGATAGACTATAGATAAATAGATAGACTATAGATAGATATATTAGATAGATAGATAGACTATAGATAAATAGATAGACTATAGATATTAGATAGATAGATAGACTATAGATAAATAGATAGACTATAGATATTAGATAGATAGATAGACTATAGATAAATAGATAGACTATAGATATTAGATAGATAGATAGACTATAGATAAATAGACTATAGATATTAGATAGATAGACTATAGATAGATAGATATTAGATAGATAGATAGATAGATAGATAGACTATAGATAGATAGATAGATAGACTATAGATAGATATTAGATCGATAGATAGATAGATAGATAGACTATAGATAGATAGATAGATAGATAGACTATAGATAGATAGATATTAGATAGATAGATAGATAGATAGATAGACTATAGATAGATAGATAGATAGATAGACTATAGATAGATATTAGATCGATAGATAGATAGATAGATAGATAGATAGACTATAGATAGATAGATAGATAGATAGACTATAGATAGATAGATGGATAGATAGATAGATAGACTATAGATAGATAGATAGACTATAGATAGATAGATGGATAGATAGATAGATAGATAGACTATAGATAGATAGACTATAGATAGATAGATAGATAGATAGACTATAGATAGATAGACTATAGATAGATAGATAGACTATAGATAGATAGATGATAGATAGATAGATAGACTATAGATAGATAGATAGACTATAGATAGATAGATAGATAGACTATAGATAGATATTTTATGAATCTAGAGGGAAATTCAAGATATATGGATCATTATTTTGCGTATAAAACCTGTGTAGTTCCACTAACTTTTCACACATCCACCAGGTCTCTGATTCAACTCAGTTAACGTTTTATGGTTTTGTACATAAAATATGTGTGTTCATAAGTATCTGACACGCTTAGAAATTTGATTGCACTACTGTAAATAGTTTGCTTTGATGTTAATGTTGTCTCTACAAATTTTGCACCTTATTTTGTTTTTTTACAGGCTGCAATACTGACCACATCTCAAAAAGCCAGTTATGTACAGACTCCAAATAAATTTCCTGTGGTTCCAAAGAATATTGTGCAACTGTTTGACATTTACAAATTTGAAGAATACAGCTATGCAATTTCTGTATTTTGAAATACATGTGGAAAAAACAAAACGATTTTCATTTTTTAAGTTTTTTTGCACTTTTAAGCAATTTATCATAGCAGTTAAGACATAAGTCAATACACATTATTAAAACTTGAGATATAAGGGTTATTTTGGATGTAAAGCAAATAAAAATACGCCCCAAAAAAGGCACTACAGCATGTAAAAATGTAAGAAAAAGTCCTGGCGGACTTGCACAGCAGTGGGTCTTAAGGGGTTCAATTTTAGAATAAATAATCAGGATTTTTTTTGCTGTTATTTACCTTTTTTCGGTACAAGGTAATAAACTCATACACCGAAAATCTTTTTTTTTAATCATTTATTTTTGACAAAACAAGACAACTAAACAGCTATGTTAGCCTCAAGCAACCCAAAAATGAAAAATACAACGATCAATAAATAAACAAAAAAAAATGCTTCAGTTCCAGCTGAACAATGAGCCAGAAATGAAAGAAATTTTGTTGTGATTTATTTAAAAAAACAACATTAAACTGCAATATGAGCCACAGTTTTAGCAGGAATGGCTATTTATTTTTAAAAATTGCTCCAGCAATTTGCATATGGCCTCAGTTTGATAATATTTTAACAGTTCAGCCCCAATTTAAGTACATAAGTGTCATAAAGTGACTGTTTTTTACAAATGGATCATGTAATGTTTCTGTAAAATACAGATTTATTCTTTAAAGGACTCCAGACCAATTGTTCTTTATTATTAGGTTGGATTTTGAACATATCCTGTTTCCAGCTGTGTTCATTTGTTTTGTACCGCATGTGTCTCTGAGAAGAAGTGTAAAATATTTACTTTTCTGTTTATTTTAGGCTTCATTCCTGCCATTTTATCGCTCTCTGGTGGACAAAAGTGAAACCATCGGGGTTTTGTCCTGACATGATCCAACTTCATTCCAGCTGTTATTTCCTCCAACACTCAGCAGAACCTTAACTGACTGATAAATGTAATTAATTAACTAAAAATCAGACTTTACAGCCGTTTAAGCCACTTTAGCTGCTCTTCGTAGCTGGAAAACTACTTTTTATGACAGTTAAACTGTAACAGAGTAACAACGGCTGTAAATGCTCGAAATAACGTCCTAAATGCTAAATGTTAGCTTAAAAAACACGATTAAAGACGATGTCTGTGTAGTTTCTCATTCATCCAGGTCATGGTTATCCAAAGTTGTTTAACTGGACTTTGAGAAACTTTCTTAAAGTCCAGTTAAACAACTTCGGATAACCATGACCTGGATTTAACCTGTTTAAATCAATCCAGCTGGACTTTAAGAAAGTTTAAGTCCAGCTGGATTGATTTAAACAACTTTGGATTAAAGACGGTCGGTTTGGCTTTTAGTCGGTTAAAAACGACTTTCAGTAAATTCAAGCGAACTTTTCACAACACAAAAACACTTTTAGCAAACTTTTTAAGAAGTTTTGTTCTTATGTGAGAAATTTGTAGACACAAAAACAAGTTTACTTACGGTTGAAATGGCCAAAAAGACAGTAAATGAAGATAAATATCCTCCGCAGCTCCCTCAGGTCCTGCCGGTTACTGCGCTCCACTCATCTGGTTCCGGGTTCTATATCAGCAGCTGTGCGTCATGACGTCAGACGCTGATGATGAAACCGCTGACGTACGTTTGTGTACAAAACTGGTAATCACAGGTAACCACCAAACCTTCTCATCATGTGACATTTCTCTGAACAACACAAACCAGCTGAGATTTCACACTGAAAGTGAAAGAGATAGAAAGTGACAAAGCAACCAAAAAAAAGAAGGTTCCAACTTATTTATTCTAAAAATTGTGTCTCTTTTTTGTCATTTTTAATCTTGTTTTTGTCATTTTGTGTCTCGTTTTTGTCGTTTTGTTTTGTGTCTCCTTTTTGTTTGTGTCTCTTTTGTCAGTTTGTGTCTCTTTTTTGTCATTTTTTTGTCTATTTTTTGGCATTTTCTGTCTTGTTTTTGTTGCTTTGTTATGTGTCTCTTTTTTGTAATTTTCTGTCGTTTTTGGCATTTTTTGTTAAATTTTTGTCGTTTTCTGTCTTGTTTTTCTTGTTTTGTGTCTCATTTTTGTTGTTCTGTGCCTCTTTTTTGTTATTTTTTAAAAAATATTTGGCATTTTTTGCCTTGTTTTTGGCATCTTTTGTCTCATTTTTTTGTTGTTTTGTGTCTTAAATTTTTAAACAAATATACAATCTGACGTGCTTTACCATCTCTCAGATTTATATACCGGTTTTTGTTTTTTATGTCTGGAAAACAAAAAGTAAACAGTAGGGATTTTTTAAAACGTCACAGAAACACTTCTAGAAAAAAACAGAAAAATGAAAGCAGGTTTCGTTTTGACTGATGTGATAAATTCACCCTGTTTACCAGCTGAGGGCTGCCAGAAAAGAGGAAGAAAAAAAGAAAATAATCAGGAGGAAGTTTGAAACTTCACTGGCATTTAAAACTGAGGTGACTGAAGAACGTTCTGGAATAAAATCCACAGCGTCTTCGTTGTTTCCAACAGATCTGGACTTGTTTCCCACAGAAATCACCTTTAGATGTGATGAGACGTCTGTAGAGTGACTCATAAACCAGTAATGTGACACAGACCAGTAAATGATTTGGACTCAGTATTCATCGGTACGTTAAACCCAAAGCCTCGCAAACACTCTGATGTTAAAACAGAGCCAACGTTTGACTTTCAGGATGTGATTTGGCCGTTAATGTCAGCGGGTCCCACAGATGATGGATGACTCTGTTTCTAGTGATTTACTGAATGTTTGAACCCTTCAGGCCTCTCAAAGCTGCTCAAATGACACAAATAGGGTCAAAAAAAAGTTTAAAATGATCGACACAATGAAGGGCTGCTAGAAAATAATGCATCTTTTTACAGGTACAAATAAAGTGGATTTATCAAGGCTGTTTGTCTTGTTTTTGTCATTTTGTGTCTCGTTTTTGTTGTTTTCTGACGCTTCTGACATTTTTTGTCAAATTTTTTGTCTTGTTTTTGCATTTTTTGTCTCATTGTCATTTTTTGGTCAAATTTTTGGCATTTTTGTCTAATTTTTGTCATTTTGTGTCTCATTTTTGTTGCTTTGTGTCTCGTTTTTGTTGTTTTGTCTCTTTTATGTTGTGTCTTTCTTGTCATTTTTTTGTCTCATTTTTGTTGTATTGTTTCTCGTTTTCTGTCTTTTTGTCATTTTTTGTCTAATTTTTGTCATTTTTTGTCAAATTTTTTGGATTTTTTTGTCTCATTTTTGTTGTTTTGCATCTCTTTTTTGTAATTTTTTGTGTAATTTTTGGCATTTTGTGTCTCATTTTTGTTGTTTGTCGTTCTGTCATTTTTTTGTCTAATTTTAGCATTTTTGTCTCATTTTTGTCATGTTGTATGTCGTTTTTGTTGTTTTCTGTCTAGCTTTTATTGCTTTGTGTCTTGTTTTTGTTGTTTTGTGTCTCTTTTTTTAAATTTTTTTGCTAATTTTACATTTTTTTTCTTGTTTTTGGTATTCTTTGTCTCATTTTTCACATTTTGTCTCATTTTTGTTGTTTTGTGTCTGTTTTTTTGTCATTTTTGTCTAATTTTTGTCAT
Organism: Amphiprion ocellaris; assembly: GCF_022539595.1. Classification (NCBI taxonomy): domain Eukaryota; kingdom Metazoa; phylum Chordata; class Actinopteri; family Pomacentridae; genus Amphiprion; species Amphiprion ocellaris. Next base: position 2,498,799 of record NC_072786.1, read on the forward strand.
TTTTTGCCTTGTTTTTGTCGTTTTGTTTCATTTTTGTTGTTTTGTGTCTCTTTTGTGTCATTTGTTGTCAGCTGACTTGTTATTTACACTGAAGTTTGGAATTTCCAGCTGTGTTTGTCTGATAAACTCTGAAAGTTCCCTCTGACTATTTAAACATCTCACCACAGCGTCCATTTAGCAGCTAATCGGAACCTTTTCAAAGGTTACGAATGTTTTAACGGCAACTCTGAACTTAATTTACAGGTGAAGAAAGAAATGTTAAAAAAATATTCTGTCGGTTGAGAAAGACAGACGGTAAAACTCCAAACAGCGACTCAGTGGAGCCGTTTGCTGCTTCAGGAAACTCCCAGATGTGACTCAGCGACTGTTTGACTTCACAGACATCTGACAAATCTCTACGTCACAGTTTGTTTTTTCTCTTTACACAGTAATGTAGGTCAGAGGGCTAACAGCCAGCAGAAACATGTTTCACTACAGCAGCAATCAGCCTAAATATGAAGGTCCTGACTCACTTGAAAAAATGTTAGCATGTTAGCATGCTAAGCAAAGATTCTAACCTTATATTGGCTACACATCAACATGTTAGCATTGTTGTTGTGAGCATGTCTACAAGCTAAGCAAAGATGGTCAACATATTTGCTTAACATCAAAATATTAGCATTGTTGTTACAATCACGTTAGCAGGCTAAGCAACATTAGCAAATGTGTCTGCTTAACATCAACATGTTAGCATTGTCATTTTGAGCAGGTTACTGGGCAAAGCAAAGATTGCAAACATGTGGGCTAAACATCAGCATGTTAGCATGCTAAACAAAGATTCTAACCTTATATTTGCTACACATCAACATGTTAGTACTGTTGTTGTGAGCATGTTAGCATGCGAAGCAAAGATGGTAAGCATTATATCTGCTTAATATTAAAAATTTTTAGAAATTTGTCATTTTACCTTGTCTAAGAAATTTCTCCCATGGGAGAAAATAAAGCAAACTTGACTTCACTTGAACATGTTAGCAAGTTAAGCAATGATGCTAAAAATATTTGCTTACTATCACAATATTAGCATTGCTGTTACAAGCATGTTAGCATGCTAAGAAACAATGGTAAGCATTATATATGCTTAATATTAACATGTTAACAAGCTAAGCAAAGATGATAAAAATATTTGCTTAACATCAAAATATTAGCATTGTTATTACTATCATGTTAGCAGGCTAAGCAATGTTAGCAAACATGTCTGCTTAACATCATCATGTTAGCATTGTCATTTTGAGCAGGTTATGGAGCAAAGCAAAGACTGCAAACATGTTGGCTAAACGTCAGCATGTTAGCATGCTAAACAAAGACCTTATATCTGTGACCCATCATCATGTTAGCATTGTCATTTTGAGCAGGCTACTGGGCAAAGATTGCAAACACGCTGGCTAAGTGTCAGCATGTTAGCATGCTATACAAAGATTCTAACTTTCTATTTGCTACACATCAACATGTTAGCATTGTTGTTGTGAGCATGTTAGCATGCTAAACAAAGACCTTATATCTGTGACCCATCAACATGTTAGCATTTATGCTGTGAGCATGTTAGCATGCTAAGCAAAGATGGTAAGCATATTTGTTAAACATCAACATGTTAGCATTAATACTGTGAGGAGGTTAGCATGCTATGCTATAGCTTGCATTTAGCTCTAACCAGTTACAGTCTCACAGAGCTGTTAGCATGGCTGTTAGCATATTTATGTTGGCATATGAACTCTAAATTTACTAAATTAATCTAATTTTACTACATCTGCGACTTGGAGTCAGTCTGCTGATGTTTATTCTCTTTTAAAAAAGAATAAAAATGTTGTAATCCTGAACAGTAAGGCCTTTTGAGCTCCTTTGCATCTGAATGCACAGAATTACTGAACATGAAGCTTCTGACTCACTTTTCACAGAAAATATCATCGTATATAGGCAGGTATGGAGGAATAAAAACTGTTTCTAATGGCAGTAAAGGCTTCCGAGTAGCAAGTTGGGTTATTAGAACAAACACACATATAGCTCTACACGCTCTGAAGTAACAGTCAATATTAATTTACAGACATGAATTTAATACTCTGTAATTACTAAAAGTTGTCTGATGAGAATCCAGTGTACACATTTAAGGCGTCTTTCCAAACCTGAAAACAATCATCCTAAAAACAAACATCACTTTTAACCCTTTAAATCCAAACATGTCTTGACTGTATCTTTCCATTTGGATTACACAGTGACTTAAAAGACAAGTTTAATCTATCAATATTACATATTTATTCGTGTATTTCTTCATGTTACTCACCGGCTGTGAGACGTTTACACAGAGCTTCAGAAAGATCCACTCGGGTAAATATAATCTTCAAACCCACAAAAGGTGCCAGAAAGACTGAAAAGAGTCCAGATGATGGTTTAACTCCACCCGTCTGGTGCTGAGGATAATCATGTGTCTGTATATTCTTAGTAGAACTTCCTGGTGATGGCTGGAATAAAAAATATTATGACTGAACATGTTCTGGTTTGATGTTTTTAATGCTTCTATTTAACCCTCGTGTCGTCCTGCGGGTCAAAATCGACCCGTTTTCAACTTTGAAAATGTGGGGAAAAAAAATATTTTCACAGTGAAACTTCTGATGTCCACATTTTTAACATTTTTGGTAAATTTTTGAACATTTTTGGTGGAAAAAAAATGTCAAAAATGTTTCTTAAGAACATCCATCCATCCATTATCTATACACCGCTTAATCCTCACTAGGGTCGCGGGGGGGGCTGGAGCCTATCCCAGCTGACTCAGGTGAAGGCAGGGGACACCCTGGACAGGTCGCCAGTCTGTCGCAGGGCTACATATATAGACAAACAAGCACTCTCACATTCACACCTACGGGCAATTTAGAATGATCAATTAACCTCAGCATATTTTTGGACTGTGGGAGGAAGCCGGAGTACCCGGAGAGAACCCACGCATGCACAGGGAGAACATGCAAACTCCATGCAGAAAGATCCCGGGAAAGCCGGGACGCGAACCAGGGACCTTCTTGCTGCAAGGCGAAAGTGCTAACCACTACGCCACTGTGCAGCCCTTCTTAAGAACATTCACACAAAAAAAATGAATGTTCTTAAAGAAAATATTAGAAGTTTTACTGATATATATGGAATCACTTTAGATATTTTTAGGATTTTTTTGGGAAGATTTTTATCATTTTTTGAAAATATTTACAAGAATTTTCTTGCCAAATTTGAGGGATTATTTTTTAAAAATAAAACTTTTAAGGAATTATTGGAAATTTCTTCCTGAAAGTTTTGCAAATTTTCAAGGTTTTGCAAATTTTCAGAAATTTGGGGAATTTTTTTGCTGAATTTTTGGATTTTTTCGGACAAGAAAATATTTTTTTGGTGCTGTTAGATGAGGACAACAGGAGGGTTAAACTGTGTCTGTATGCTTTAGCCATGCTAACAGCTTAGCGCCCGTCCACCAATCAGGCTTTTATATTTTAATTTATGTGTTCTATGCTGTGCTGTTATGTAAATGATTATGTTTTATGATTAAATGTTCTTATTCATTGTAATACTATTTAACTGTGTGGTTTATAACTCAAACTAGAGATATCACACCAAGATGTGTCCCTCCTGCTAATGTGCCTGTATAAAGGCTTTTATCAGTCACTTTTATCAGACTGGGGTCTGTTTACTTTGATTTGAGAGACGACTCTGAGTTTTAATTTAGAGAAGTTAACAATTTTCCCGACATATGTTTTAACTTTTATCATATTTTTTCTACCTTATATACCGTGTATGTGCTCGTACTGATGACTATTCTTGTTCTGTCGGTTTTGTGGGTCATCGACGTGTCGACATGCTGCTGTTACAAGTCTGTAAATTATCAATAAAGTATTATTTTATTCTATTATCAGTTCACCGCTCAGACCGAAACATCTTAACAGCTGTTAGATGTCATTCAGAGCAGACGTTCATAATCATCAGAGGATGTACCTCTTTTAGGAAGTTAATATTCGGGATGTTGAGTGAAACATTTGATGACTACCTGCGTGTGTGTGTGTGTGTGTGTGTGTGTGTGTGTGTGTGTGTGTGTGTGTGTGTGTGTGTATCTGGTAAATATTAACATTCTTTGAGCATGAATGTTAGCATGCTAAACAAAGACGGTAAAAATACTTGCTAAACATCAAAATATTAGCAATGTTGCTACAAGCATGCTAACATGCTAAACATCGTTAGCAAACATGTCTGCTTTACATCAACATGTTAGCATTGTTGTTGTGAGCATGTTAGCATGCTAAACAAAGATGGTAAGCATTATATCTGCTTAATATTAGCATGTTAACAAGCTAAGCAAAGACGGTCAACATGTTTGCTTAACATTAAATATTTGCATTGTTGTTGCAAGCATGTTTGTATGCTAAGCAATGCCAGCATGTTAGCATGCTAAGCAATGTTAGCAAACATGTCTGCTTAACATCATCATGTTAGCATTGTCATTTTGAGCAGGTTACTGGGCAAAGCAAAGACTGCAAACACATTGGCTAAACATCAGCATGTTAGCATGCTAAACAAAGATTCTGACCTTCTATTTGCTATACATCAACATGTTAGCATTATTGTAGCTAGCATGTTAGCAGTTAACTGCTCAGCTTAACTGAGCAGTTAGCATGCTAGGCAAAGATGGTGAACATGTTTGCTAAACATCAACATTTATTAATACTGTGAGAAGGTTAGCATGCTATGCTATAGCTTGCATTTAGCTCTAACCAGTTACAGTCTCACAGAGCTGTTAGCATGGCTGTTAGCATATTGAGATAATGTTTATGAATATAGTACCAGTATATAATATATGGTCCTTTTTGATGAATTATTCTGTTCTGCATTGATGAACTTTACATTTACTAAACTAATCTAACTTTAATAAATCTGTGGCTCGGAGTCAGTCTGCTGATGTTTATTCTCTTTAAAAAAAAGAATAAAAATTTTGTAATCCTGAACAGTAAGGCCTCTTCTGAGCTCCTTTGCTTCTGAATGTTTAAATTTAAAAGACTTCAGCTACTTTCCAGCCTAGATCAACGAAGAAGCAGCTTAGTGACGGCAATAAGCAGCAGCAATCAGTGAAATAAGAAACAAGGTCAGACACAAAAACTACAGCATCACATCTTCTTTTAACAAATGAATAAAATAAAACAACTTCAAGTAATCCCATCATCATCAGCAGAAAAAGAAATACAAAAGCAAAAGGAACAAAACACACCCAAGACATGCCCAACCTTTGAAGAAACTCAGATAGAAATCATTTAAAACTATAAGAATTAATAGTTTAAACAACAATAATGCCATTTTTTATGCCGTTACTAGAAAATAATCGCAAGGAGGTAAGAAAATGCCATGCATAACCACCGCTGATGAGAGACAATTTAATACAAAGTCGTGTTTCTACTCAATAGAAAGATCAGAAGCGTGAGTTTGTCGTTCAGAACGGGTTAGCTTATTAGCACACTTCATAGAAAATGTCGTCACCATTCACAGACAGTTCAGGAGTTCATTTATACACATTTTGTCTATTTTATAATGCCCAGAGGAAGGTCTAGGTGTCGGACAGTGGACGGTAGCAGCCATCGCAGAAGTCTCCATCATAAAACACAAATACTTTACTGGTAAAGCTGCTATAAAGGCTAAAAATGTCTGTTTATTCATGAAATTAGGACAATTTTCCATATTTTTTTAATCAAAAGACTGTTTAGGATTAAAATGTTTAGTTTAGGACCATCATTACTTCACTTTTTATCAGTCAACATGTTATTTTACTTTATATCAGGCAGAAAATGTTTAAACAACTGTATGTCTTTTAGGTATATTTTAATTCAATCCCCATAAATGAGAGCATTAACACCTCGCCTACAGGTTTGATCAACCTTTCTGTCTTAAGCGTCATTTTCCATACAGCTAAGTAGAGTGAGAAAACATGTTCGTTATCAGCATGTACCAAACTCATGACCAACCTTAAATATGAAATGGAAACGACAATTTTAGCGATAATACTGATTCTGCTGCAGTTAGAGGTTGTTTCCTGTGCTAGGTGGCGCTAACATAACAGCACACCTCAATGTAGATGTAGGAGCCAATGAGTGCTACGTTATAAGTAAGAACCAATCTTTGTCTGGGCAGGTGTTTCCGCCTGGAAGGTAGAACAGTTGTGAACGGTGGTGGTGAATTGTTTGTTTGAGATGAAGAATGTTGGATTATGACTGCTGTGGAGCAATAAATGCAGAGATTATTGAAACACAAGCTAATGTCTCGGGCTGTCTTCATCACATGCGATGAAGTTTGTCGGCGCATGAGTTATTTAAGTCCTGGTGAAACATTTCAGGGGCTTCAAGCATTGGATTAGCCTCTACGGTAGAAAAAATAGAGCAGGGTTTTAAAAAAAAGAACGCCTAAATGGATCAAGAAACATTAGATCTTGTACAGGAGGTCCTCGGTTTACGACGTCCTCAATTTATGGCATTTCATCGTTACCTCAGAACTGGTTATGTGAAACTTTTGGCGAGTGGAGCACATGAATACGTCGTCACGCGGCGCTATCAGACGGCTTTGTTTACGTTTGCTGCCACGTTGGATTATGCTACATTCGCTAGCTTCATTACGGCTCCCAAGCTTAAGACAGACTTACAGTTTTACATTTTTGCCGGTATTTTCCTACTGAGTTGTGTTTCAGTGTGAGCTAATGACTGTTTGTCTCTTGGGATGCTGAATCCACGACCCGGCCCCAGTCCCGCCACCTTAAAGCTGCATTCTTTCTAACAGCCAGCAGGGGGCGACTCCTCTGGTTGTCAAAAGAAGTCAGATTGTACAGAAGTCTATGAGAAAACGACCTTTTTTCTCACTTCTTTGTTCCCTCACTAAACATTTTCTTCATGAGTTTACGCTCTAAACTGCGAGTCTGAAGTCTTTCTGAAGACTCCATGATGTTCATTCAGTAAATTCTGGTCCCATTTAGTGAAAAAAAGACGATAGAGTTACTGTTGGTCGCTGTTCTATCACTGTGAATAGAGTCTCTGAGTTCTCAGTCAGATCCAGCCCTGATTGGTCACATTTGCCCACAATAGAACCAGTGGGTGACAAACGGTAGCGTCACCCACTGGTCCAACTGTGGGTGAGTCTATGGAGTCCATGAAAGTAAGGCAGTCTGCAATCACAAAGTTTTAATGTTTCCTAAAGTCTTCAAGTTCAGAACAGAAACTACTCGCTTAAACGGGGAGAATTTAAAACATTAATTTGACTATATATGAAATTCTTCCTGAGTTTGTAGTCAAAGTCTAAGTTTATTTTACTTTCACAATATAGAATTCAAACTTTTGTTTGTATAATTGACTCAAAGAGATATTGTACATGCTTTCTTTCGATTCAAGTGTCGGTTCGTAAAGGATTAAATGATGAAAATCGCTAAATTTTGACAGAAAAAGAAGAAACAAGTAACACTGATGCTGTGTTTTTGCAGCCCGACTTCTACGATGGCTCCTCTTTTAGTCCCTGCAAATACTTGGGAAGCATTTCCTACCGTAAATATGAATTTAGTTTACAACAGGTTATACCAAAAGAAACCTCAAAGCACTGACATACATGCACGCAAAAGAAAAAAAAACCCAAGACAATCATAAACCCAACCAGCACTGAAGTAAAATTGCACATTCAATACTCCTCGGTGCTAAATGGTCGACTATGTTCAAACATTAATGTAATGTAAACGATTAATAGAGAAATGCAAAAGAGATGTCATCTATTCATATTGCATTGAATATGGCTCAGATTTTTCTATTCTCTTCTCGGATAAACGCTGCAAACGAACGAACACGAACTGAAGTTTCTGTTCAAATGATATGGAATGAGTCGCATAAACACACACACGCACGCACGCACGCACGCACGCACGCACGCACGCACGCACGCACACACACACACACACACGGACACATGTTTCCTTTTCTGAAAAAAATCAGCAAAAAAATTCCCCAAATTTCAGAAAATACGCAAAACTTTCAGGAAGAAAATTCCAATAATTCCTTAAAAGTTTACCTTAAAAGTTTCATTTAACCCTCGTGTCTCCTGCGGGTCAAACTGACCCGTTTTAAAGTTTGAAAATGTGGAGAAAAAAAAAAGATTTTCACAGTGAAACTTCTGATGCCCACATTTTCAAGAAAAAAATCCCCCAAATTTGGCGAGAAAATTCTTGTAAATATTTTCAAAAAATGAGGTAAAAATCTTCCAAAAAAATCCTAAAAATCCTAAAAATAGGATTCTAAAAATATCTAAAGTGATTGCATATATATATATATATATATATATATATATATATATATATATATATATATATATATATATATATATATATATATATATACATATATATATATTTTTTTTTTTTTTTCCTTTACGTCACATAAAATTCAACCAAAATCCAGCAAAATTCGCTGGATTTTGGTTGATTTTTTTGTGAATGTTCTTAAGAAACATTTTTAACATTTCTTTTTTTCCACCAAAAATATTCAAAGATTTCCCAAAAATGTTGAAAATGTGGACATCAGAAGTTTCACTGTGAAAATATATATTTTTTCCTCCACATTTTCACACTTTAAAATGGGTCAGTTTTGACCGGCAGGACGACACGAGGGTTAAACTAAACAGGTTTGTTCCCTCCATACTGGTCCCATTTGGTTCTTTCATGACTAAAAAAAACTACTCGGATGGCAACACGTTACACAAGTCGGACAGACTTTTCCATTTGCTCGTTGCTTTCTATTCTAGATTAACATCATCCTCATAAAATGTCAGAAAATAGTGACAACTGTCTCTTACATTCCCCCAATCTGGACCAAAAAAACACAAAAAATAGCAAATTTACCGACAAAGATGACAAAGAAAACAAGCAAATCTTCACAACTGAGACACTGAAAACAACAGTTTAGGCATTTTTACCCTCCTCTATGAATGAACGAATCTTTTCTATGTTCTCTTCTCATCACGTCGTCTCTCTATTGTCTGGATGCGAATGTCGCTTTTTAAAGCTATTTAGTGATTATACACAAAAAAGCTCAAATTAAATGTACTTTTGTCAATAAAATGTAATATTTAGGAGATACTTTCTACTAAAATACAATTCTGAGGGCAAAACTTGCATAATGTTTGGCATAATAAATGTTTAGAATGTTGAAAAGTGGAGTTTATGTCAGCAGTTTGCCAAAAAACATCAAAAATAATGAACCTTTAATACTCAAACCAGCGAGACGACGTCGACACATGGTGGAGGGAAGCGAAAGAGAAAATACTGACAAGGAGGAATCCTTAAAAAAGACCAAACTGGGACTGAAGTGGTCGCATGACGCCGAATCACCTTTTAAATTTAGCTAAAGATTCTTTTGACGACTTTGTGGAGCCGCTGTCACATTTTAACCCTCGTGTCGTCAAAATTTACCCGTTTTAAAGTTTGAAAATGTGGGAAAAAAATATATTTTCACAGTGAAACTTCTGATGTCCACATTTTCAACGTTTTTGGGAAATTTGTGAACATTTTTTGGTGGAGAAAAAAGAAATGTTTAAGAACATTCACAAAAAATTCAACCAAGAGCCAGCAAATTTCACTGGATTTTGGTTGATTTTTTTGTGAATGTTCTTAAAGAAAATATTAGAAGTTTTACTGATATATATGGAATCACTTTAGATATTTTTAGGACTTTGGTGGAAGATTTTTACTCATTTTTGAAACATTTACAAGAATTTTCTTGCCAAATTTTTTTTTTTTTTTTTTTTTAAATATACTTTTCAGCAAAACTTTTAAGGAATTATCAGAATTTTCTTCCTGAAGGTTTTGCAAATTTTCAGAAATTTGGGGAATATTTTTGCTGAATTTTTGGATATTTTTCAGACAAGGAAACAATATTTTTTGGTGCCCATAAATAAAGACAACAGGAGGGTTAAAATGGTGCTGTCCAAGGAGATGAATTTTTAATTGGTTTTGTGTAGAACTTGGAAGTTCCTCGCTGCCTGCTTCCACCAAATAACTCACAGTTGGGCTGCAGTTGAAGCTGTTGGTTCTACACCTTGTTGATCCACATATGAGTTGGCTAAACCTCATTTACAGAACAATAGTTATACGCCAAAAGTGACTTTTTGCTCATGTTCAGACTGAAAATATCTCAACTAAAGTGTCCCAAATGTGTTCATCTTTGTCCTATAGTTATTTCAAGATGTTTCAATGGAATAAAAGCCTTTTTTGTGGACCAAAGGTTCAACAATGACTAAAAAAAATAGCATCTTTCCAGAAGAGTATAAATAGAGGAAATGTGTTCTGGTCCTTCTCAATTTCTGGTCATCGTGTAGTCCATGGTCCAGACCAGATACTGGAACCAGCTCAGGAGACCAAACCTAAGTGGTACTAAAATGTACGTTGTGTTACTATAAGTACATTAAGATGTGAGAGTCTTTCCACACTGGCAGCTTCATCACTTATTAGTGAAACGCTCACATTCACCTAACTGTGATATTACACAATTCATTTTAATAACAATAATAATAAATATATATATATATTAATAAAATTAAACATCAGATCCAGATGAATGCGTTTCTTGTTTGTCTGTACTTTCTTTTCATGCTTTGTTTTGGTCAATTTAAGTCTTGTTGTTTTGTGTCTCGTTTTTGTCATTTTGTGTCTTGCTTTGTCATTCTGTTTCTTGTTTTTGTCACTGACGATCTTGTTACCATAGCAATGAAATCTTTGTCAGACTCCAGTTTGTTGCAGTATTGTTCTGTGTTGTAAAGTTATTAACACAGATGATGTGTGGCACTTCTTGTTTTTCATCATGAGGAATAATCCTGTCCAACTCGACTTCAGGCTCAGACCCTTTCATTGTGTCCATTAAACCAGTGATAACATTTATGAAGCTGTGAGTCTGCAGCGGCTGTCATATCAAAATGCAAACTGAGACATATAGCTGGTTAAAAATACCAAAAAGAATTGGTCACCTTGAGTGGTACTGATACTGGAAACGTTGGGTCTGGGCCCATGGACTAATGGCCCAGAAGAAGGAGCTCAGTGAGGACCTCTGTAGAGGATCTGGACTTTCCCAGCAGCCTACTTCCTCCAGATAACTCACTGTTGGGCTGCAGTTGGAGCCGTTGGTTCTACGCTGATCCTCGGCTGCTCTGGAAAACGTCCACACCACCTCACCAAAGGAACCTAATGATGGGGCACAAAACACCCACAGCAGGGACTTTTTAAGATCTACTGCGAGTACTTCCTATAAACCTGTGTGGTCGTCTGGGAGAGTTTCTGGGCGATATGTTGAACCACTTCCTGTGCTTTCTGTAACTTCTGGTGACTCATCGAATGAAGTGGCTTGTGATAAACATCGTTGCATAATTTGGTGTTAAAGACAGTTTTAAACGTTTGGGAGGACGTGGAGTCACGTGTCAGGCCTTTTACTAAAGTTCTGAACTGGATATGACACGACATTGGTGCAATGTCTTTGGCACGCAGGTTTTAAGGGATGAACTTTTACTGTTTCTTGCTATTTAAATGCTTAATGGACACTGTAGGAGTCCTACTGAGTAAAATCCCTTACAAGATAAGAAACGTGTTTCTGTGAGTCCAGCAGGTGAACTCACCACATGTGACGGCTGGTCAAATTGCACTTGCATCTTGAACCGTTAAAAGTCCTACAATCAGTCAATCAATCAATCAATCAGCACAACCAATAAATAGAATATGAATAAATAAATACAAATAAATAGTTGACCATTAAAATCGTCACTGCAGTGCTGCTGAAGCAGTTCATCGACTCGGATCCAGACTCGGGTCGTTTCTGAAACACTTTCCTCTCCGTCGGTCTCCACTAGGAGTGTGTTGGAGTCCAGACAGTGTGTGTGAGAGTGTGTGAGAGTGTGTGAGAGTGTGTGTCGCGCCTCAGACGGCCGTCTCCAGGTCTTCATGGTTACCAGATGAACTCTGCTGGGAGCTCAGGTACGTGGCCAGCTCAGAGTCTCCCTCTGCTTGTTCTGCCGGCGTCTTCCCCTGGTGGACAGACGCATTTAAAGATCATCCTGCTTCATTTCAACACATTTACGTTCTAACTCCGTGGTTCCCAACCTGGGCTCTAAGAGGGTTCACAAAAAAAAACACCTAAACCCAGTCGAGTCGAGTAGGTGTGAGTGGAAAAGCATCTTCAGTGATCCCAAACTTTTGACTGGTATCGTAAATGTCAAAAATCCCATTGTAGAGTTTAAACATCCTCTTTCCTCCTTCTCTCTCTGCCTCTGTACTTTTCTTATCACTCCTCACAGGCTACAATCAAACAGGAGACAAAAAAGCCTAAAAATACACCTAAAAAGATGTCGGCTGTGTTTATCTGAGAGGAGTCAAACTCATCTTAGTTCAGGTTCCACATTCAGCCCAATCTGATCTCCAGTGACCAATAAAATCACAGCATAATAACCACAACTCCTCATTTTTATCACAGCTATCTGGAACTGAATGACATAGTATTTTGCTTTATGATCAAAACGACAGAAGTCAGACAAAAAAAGACAAAAAACCCAACAAAAACAAGACAAAATATTACAAAAACGAGACACAAAATAACAAAAAATGAGACAAACGACACAAAACAACACAAAAAAGAGACAAATAATTAGACAAAAAAGTTAAAAGCGACAAAAAAATGGACAAACGACACAAGTGAGACAAAAAAACAATGCTCAAAACACTGAATAAAGCAAAACACAAAATGACAAAAGCGAGAAAAAAATGACAAATTTAAACAAACGACACAAAACAAAACAAAAAAGAGACAAAAAATTAGGCAGAAAAGTCACAAAAAGACAAAAGCATGAGACAAACGACAAAAGCCAGACGAAAAAGACAAAAACCAACAAAAACAAAACAAAATATTACAAAAACGAGACACAAAATGACAAAAAATTTGACAAACAATCAGACAAAAAAAAGTTACAAAGTGACAAAGAAATGGACAAATGACACAAATGAGACCAAAAATGGCAAAAGCGAGAAACAAAACAACAAAAAAGTAGACAAACAACATATGCGAGACAAAAAAGTTACAAAATGACAAAAACACGAGACAAATGACAAACATCCGGCAAAAAAGGATAAAAACGACAAAGGACAAAATATTTTAAAAATGAGACACAAAACAACAAAAGAACAATCTAGTATTTTACTTTATGATCCAAACAACTTGTTATGGTCTAGAAATGATTTTAAATTTATAGTTTTACTAATTTACAATCTGCAGTTAATGTCTTCTCTGGAATTTTTACACTTTGAGGGCCGGATTGGACCCTCTGGAGGACCGCTTTTGGCCCGCGGGCTGCATGTTGGACACCCCTGTTTTATCCATTTTGTGTACTTTGGTTTCTGTATTCGTTGTGATGACTTCTGCTAAACGAAACAGCCTGAATTTAAAGTGCGTGCTGTGATATGAAAGGAGACACGCCCTTGAAGCCGTAAAATCACTTCTTCCCTGTAGATCATTAAGCTGCTTTCTGATGTGACTCAGCCGGACTTACGGGAAGAACCTACCTGGAAGTTGGTCTTTTCCAGCGACGCTCCGGCCTCCACCAGCAGCCGACACACCGCATGCTGCTTCTCTGAGGCGGCTTTGTGCAGGGCGGTATCCCCTCTGAAAACACACGTATCAGAACAGACAAACGTCAGGAAAACCACGCTAAAACAGAAACACCACACAGGAAATAAAGAGGAACTGAGCTGTTGGCATGCACAAGAAGGGTGACTTCAACCAGTAATTAACCCTCGTGTCGTCCTGTAGGTCAAAACTGACCCAGTTTAAAGTTTGAAAATGTGGGAAAAAATATATATTTTCACAGTGAAACTTCTGATGTCCACATTTTCAACTTTTTTGGGAAATCTTTGAATATTTTTTCGTGGAAAAAAATAAATGTTAAAAATGTTTCTTAAGAACATTCACATAAAAATCAACCAAAATCCAGTGAATTTCACTGGATTTTGGTTGATTTTTATGTGAATGTTCTTAAAGAAAATATTAGAAGTTTTACTGATATATATGGAATCACTTTAGATATTTTTAGGATTTTTTGGAAGATTTTTACTCATTTTTTGAAAATATTTCCAAGAATTTTCTGGCCAAATTTGGGAGATTTTTTTTTTTTTTTTTTAAATAAGACTTTTAAGGGAAAGTTTTAAGGACTTATTGGAATTTTCTTCTTGAAGGTTTTGCAAATTTTCAGAAATTTGGGGAATTTTTTGCAGAATTTTTGGATTTTTTTCAGACAAGGAAACAATATTTTTTGGTGCCCATAAATGAAGACAGCAGGAGGGTTAATCTAAAAATAATAATATTAATAATAATAAAGTAGCATCGTACTTCTCTCTGTCTGTCAAATCCAGAAGAACCTTAGACCCTGAGGAGAGACAAACACAGGAAATATGAGCAACACTGGATGTTTTTAAGGCAGACTTACTCTTTTAAAATGAAGCAGGAGTGTTAAGATCATTCTAGTTCAGAGTAAACATTCAGCCCAATTTAATCTCCAGTGAGCAGTAAAATCACAGCATAATAATCTATAAATAGCCTCAACTCCAAATGTTTCCTTTGTTTTAGTGTAAAAAGTACATTATACAATATTCACATTTAAAGAATTATCTTTTTACAAAACATTATGAACAACCTGAAATTTGTTAAGATAAATAAGTTCAATTTCAGCAACATTCAGCCTCAGTTTATCATTTACACATTACAACTTCCAGATCACAGAGTGTCTACAAAGCAACACAACATTTAGTCATCTAGAAATGAATCATGAATGTTTTCATTTATGATCAAAATTACAAAAGTCAGACAAAAAAGACAAAAAACAACAAACACAGCACATAATATTACAAAAATGAGACACAACATGACAAAAACGAGATAGAAAACGACAAAAATTAGACACAAAATGACAAAACCAAGACAGAAAATGACAAAACCGAGACACAAAACAACAAAAACGAGACACGAAATGACGAAAACGAAACAACAATAATGACTGTAGAAAGCGTTGGTTTACTGCGACACACATGACTTATCTAAAAACCAGGTCCAGCTCTGTAAGCGATCTCACCTTGCTGCAGGATGTAGCTGACCAGGTGTGCGTGTCCGTTCTGAGCTGCTATGTGTAACGCTGAACAGCCTCCAGAGTCTCTGACCAGCAGACTCACACCCTGACCCACACACTCTGACAACTGGAGGGACAGAAACCAGTCTAACATCAAAAGGAGGTTACAGTTTGTTTGGGCTCACTTAGAAATATCCTGATTTTGGAAAAAAAAACAGTTTTTTTCAATGAATAGAGCATTAAATGCTAAATCCAGTGTAGACATTGTTAATGTGGTAAACGACCATTCTAGCTGGAAACAGCTGATTTTTAATGGAATATCTCCATAGAGGTACAGAGGAACATTTCCAGCAACTAGCAGGTCAACTTTAGCTCCTTTAGAGCAACTTTAACGAGTAACAGTCACAATATCAATATCTTCTGTAGAAAATGGAGCTCCAGTATCTTAAAGTTTTGCTGGTAAAACCTGAACAATGATTTCCTGAACTGACTTTGTGCTGCGTCATGTTTTTATTAGCTGGAGGAAGGTCGTCACGTTAAGGTGATATGAAGACACAAACAGGAGAAACCGGTTCTTATTGCTCATTCCCCGTCAGTCGTCCATGTTTGAGTGTGAAAGCAGACGTACCGTTGGGAGATCCCCAGAGCCGGCAGCAGTCAGCAGCGCTGCATAAATAAACAAAAGAAATCAACATAAACACACAAACCATCATCATGTGAGATGACGCCATCTCCAGATCACAGTGTCGACAAAGGAACAAAACATTTAGTCATCTAGAAATGAATCATATAGTGTTTTAACTTATGATCAAAACGACAAAAGTCAGACAAAGAAGACAAAAAAAACAAACACAAGACAAAATATTACAAAAATTAGACAAAAAAATAGCAAAAATGAGACTCAAAATGACAAAAAAATGAGACAAACGACATGAAACAAAACAAAACAGAAAAAATTAGACAAAAAAGTTACAAAGCTACAAAAAAATGGACAAATGACAAAAACAAGACCAAAAAAGACAAAAACGAGACAAAAAGGAAACACAAAATGACAAAAACGAGAAACAAAACGACATAAACAAGAGACAAACGACAAAAGTCAGACAAATTATTACAAAAATGAGACGCAAAATGACAAAAACGAGACAGAAAATGACAAAAACGAGACACAAAATGACAAAAATGAGGCAGAAAATGACAAAAACGAGACACAAAATGACAAAAACGAGACACAAAATGACAAAAAGGAGACACAAAATGACAAAAACGAGACACAAAATGACAAAAATGAGACAGAAAATGACAAAAACGAGACAGAAAATGACAAAAAGGAGACACAAAATGAGAAAAATGAGACACAGAGGACAGGACAGAGCTTTGATCTGCAGATTTCTGTGGACTTGTCCTATTTTCCCTCTTCACACGTCTGTAGAATCACACTGTTCTCTGCAGATTCCTGCCTCGGTGCTGATGACTAACGGTGCATAAAGTTCAGGGATTTCTACTCCAGATACACAACAACTGTGTTTGTGTGTTTTCACTTCAGCGTGAGCCAAACAATGCAGGTGTCTGAGATGAAAACAGTTTCCTCTGAGGGTTCCTGCAGGGACTCTGCTCTCCTGAACTTTGTTTCACTTTCCTACAAATCCAGGCAGGTGAAGGCCAAAGTTTCTTCTCTGGAGCAGAAAACTTCTCTTGTCTCCAGCCATCAAACTACGCTAATCTAAAAATATTCAGTGACCTCAGAGGAAGCTTTTATGGAGCAGGATTTCAGAATAAATAGAAGAGCTTCACAACTACTGGATCTGCAAGTGTGGACTGAAGACTGAATTTAACCCTCCTGCTGTCTTCATTTATGGGCACCAAAAAATATTGTTTCCTTGTCTGAAAAAAATCCAAAAATTCAGCAAAAAAATTCCCCTAATTTATAAAAATTTGCAAAACCTTCAGGAAGAAAATTCCAATAATTCCTGAAAAGTTTCATGTTTAAAAATCCCCCAAATTTGGCAAAAATATTCTTGTAAATATTTTCAAAAATGAGTACAAATCCTAAAAATATCTAAAGTGATTCCATATTTATCAGTAAAACTACTAATATTTTCTTTAAGAACATCACATAAAAATCTACCAAAATCCAGCGAAATTCGCTGGATTTTGGTTGATTTTTATGTGATGTTCTTAAGAAACATTTTTAACATTTCTTTTTTCCACCAAAAAATGTTCAAAGATTTCCCAAAAATGTTGAAAATGTGGACATCAGAAGTTTCACTGTGAAAATAGATTTTTTTCCCACATTTTCAAACTTTAAAACGGGTTAATTTTGACCCACAGGAGACACGAGGGTTAAGACGAAACACCCGCTAGAAGCAGAAAAAACAGCAGGACGCCGGCGTTGTTTGCAGCTTGGAGTGTAAATAAAACTGAAAGTGGACAAGCAAACATGTGAGGTTGAGGAACAACAGGTTTGTGACACTGGAGAGTCCCGGTCATTCCAACAGCTTATTACTGACGGTTAACGAGTCAAGAGGAAACACCCATCACATCTCCCATCTGCAGAGAAAGACTTCAGGCTAAATGGAGTTATTGTTCTGAAGTTCACAAGTCTGGACAGAACTAAACTTCCAACCCCTGCATGCCCTCAAGGAACGTGGAGATTTCTGAGCGAGATAAAAACATCAAGCTGGAAGTGCAGATGTTCCTGCTGAGCCATACTGTGACGGGATGACTCATCATCCACGATGTGAAGGAAAAGTGAAACTAAACTATGAAAAAAACACCTTTCCAACTTTCAAAACAGTAGTTATTGTAAGTGTGTGTGTGTGTGTGTGTGTGTGTGTTTTATACCTTGTTCTTCAAGTGTCAGAGGAGCTCTGCAAATACAAGTGAAAGGGGGGTTAAAATGTGATCAGATTTTGCAGATGAAATCTTGTTTCATCATTAAATGAAGGGTCTCTACTGGAATGCAAGGAATTATTTGTCATCTCGTTCTTTTTCTTTCATTGGCGGACGTTTCATTTGGACTTTTAAAGACCTAAAAATATTTGAAAATGTGTGAAACTTTGCACACACATCAGAAAAATGTGATATTTTAGCGGAAACTGCATTGGTGTGACCCAAAATGGCTCCATAGCGCCACCTGGAAAATTTCAGAGAGGAACTACAGCCAGTACGTGTCACCTAGAGGTATGAAATTTGATTCACATATGTAACTCAACAAGATGCACAAAAACGTAACTGACAACCATAACCAAAACCCAACAGGAAGTCGGCCATTTTGTGCCAAATTTGGACCAATTTTTTCACGTTTTCAAAACCTATAAACTCCAACAGGAAAACCCCGACTGAGGTGTGTTACTTGTGTGGGATTGATAATTTAAGTTACAAAAACAAAAAGAAACAGGAGTGAGTCTCTACTCACCCTGCCGTGGGTTCCACCACCAGATCTGGCATCCCTGTGGACGAGCCCTGGTTCACCACAGGACCCTCGTGGTCCAGGATGAACACCTCGTCCTGACAGATTTCTGTCACAAAGTGGAGGTGTTCCTGCAAACACAAGAGCAGAATTATGAAATTAAACTCAGAAATGCAGTGATCTCTGAATGTGTGTTTAACAGCCTGAGCATCACAAAGTGTCCAGAAGGTAAACTGTGTACCTGAGCCTTGTCGATGCGATAGAAGCGGTCAGCTGATGTGGCTGCACAGAAAAAGCATGCACAGAAAACAGACATACACCTTATTAAATAGCTTTAATCAATGTACGTGATCACCTGGAGAATAATGTCAGAGTTTATTCAATACTTTGTCTGGTTTTACTTTTAACCCTGGAAGACCCAAATGTACAAAAGAAAATGACATAAAATTATACACATACATACATACATACATATATATATATATATGTATGTATGTATGTGTGTGTGTGTGTGTGTGTATATATATACACACACACACACACACACACACACACATACATAAAAATACATAAACAAATATATAAACAAAAACTGATGTATTTGTGTTATAGTGGGTTTTACAGGGTTTAATTCAACTACGTAGGCGTGTTTAAAAAAGAAACAAAGTGATTCACAAATAAAATTAAACAGCTTTAATGAGCACTTCAGTGAAGTGGAGACACAGATGAATAAATCAGGACATTACAGGCCATAAAAAACACAAAGAATATAAAAATATGTACCTTGGAGGGGAATCTGAGTAGAAATGATTGTGAACTTTGATTCTGATTAAGAGCTATTTATTCATGACATTTTTAGCTGTAAAATCTCTATAAAGCACTATTCTGTGACTCACAATCCAAGAAGCTCCAGTTGGGAGACAGTCTACTGGTTGAACTGGTCCTGGGGATTCCTCTGCTCTCATCCTGGAGACAAAAGACAGACGCCGTGATCCTTATCGGCCTTCTACTGAGCAATCAGCTACATCTAACAGCAGGCTCACATGGACAGGAAATAACAAGACAGAGACATCCAGGACAACGACAGCGTACACAGTCTATTTATAGACTGATTCAGGTGTTCAGGGAAGTCATTCTAGTGTGGAAAGACAGGATTGTCCTCAACATGGGTGTCAGTCTGTAAAGACCAGAGGCCATTTATTGTTTTTATCTTGTCCTTAAACTCTCCACATATAACTGGGAGAGTTCTTCAAGGAGCTGCCCACACACCTATAAACATCTAAACTGTTCCATAACTGTCCAAATGTTGCCGTGTTTCTTCTACCCTTGCAGAGTGACACCCGGAGGTCACACTGTGTACCTGATAGTGCACTCTGTGGCCAGTAGGTGGCGCCTGGTGTAAGTCCTAGCAAGCACAGCAGACAGGTTTCAAGGTTAACAAACAGCCAAAGCATTTACATCCAGAGAAAGTCACACAGATGTTTAACTCGGTTAGCTTTCCACATGAGACACACAGCTCAGCGCTTATCGTCCATAAATAACCCAGAGAAGAGGTGAAACAATAATGAAGAAACAGAGGAGGCGGAGAGCAAACATCAAAAGATGATGATGAAGATGGAGACTCACATCTTGTAATCTGTCGATATAAAGTCTGCATGTCTCCAGGTCACAGTCTCCTCTCACCACCACTATTCCCACTGGGATGGCTGGAAAACACACATGAAATTTAGGTCAAACATGGAAGTTAAACCTCATTTTTTAGTCACTCTGTGGCAGCAGAAGAACATTTGAAGACAGAACTGCAAAAACTCTAAATCTTACCAAGTCTATTTGTCTTATTTTTAGTCAAAATGTCTCATTCCACTTGATTTAAGATAAATTCACTTAACAAGAGACATTTCAGCAACATGGAGGGACTTGTTTTAAGACAATGCATCTTAAATATCTTGTTTTGAGTTGTATTTTACAAGAAAACTCAAAATGAGTTTAATACATTTCAAATTAAGAGGTTACATGAAAGCAAAAATGTTTTAGCATGTCTGGCTTATTTTAAGACACCTAAGCTTGACAATCCTGGTAAAATATAGTTTAACCCTCATGTCGTCCTACAGGTCAAAATTTACCCGTTTTAAAGTTTGAAAATGTGGGAAAAAAATATTTTCACAGTGAAACTTCTGATGTCCACATTTTCAACATTTTTGGGAAATCTTTGAACATTTTTTGGTGGAAAAAAAATGTTAAAAATGTTTCTTAAGAACATTCACATAAAAATCAACCAAAATCCAGCGATTTTTGCTGGATTTTGGTTGATTTTTATGTGAATGTTCTTAAGAAAATATTAGAAGTTTTACTGATATATATGGAATCACTTTATATATTTTTAGGATTTTTTGGAAGATTTTTACTCATTTCTTGAAAATATTTAGAATTTTCTTGCCAAATCAGGGGGGATTTAAAAAAAAAAAAAAAAAACTTTTAAGGGAAATTTTTCAGGAATTATTGGAATTTTCTTCCTGAAGGTTTTGCAAATTTTCATAAATTTGTGGAATTTTTGGGCTGATTTTTTGGATTTTTTTTCAGACAAGGAAACAATATTTTTTGGTGCCTGTAAATGAGGACAACAGGAGGGTTAAATTAAGATTTTCCAGCTAATTTTAAGATCACAACATTCTAAATATCATATCTTATTTCAAGAAATCTTACCAAGCCATTTTTCACTTGTTCTATTGGCAGATTTTTGCACTTATTTCAAGGTAAAAGTTCTTTGAAATAAGTTTTATTTCTTGTTTTGAGAGGAGCATTTCTATGACCTCATATACAGTCATGGAATAAATGATTAGACCACCACTGTTTACTACAGTTTCTTGTTCAGTTTAATGCCTGGTACCACTAAAGGTACATTACCTGAAGAATACAATGAACACAACAAAAAGACACAAAAGGGCAAAAATGAGACACAAAACAACAAAAGGGCAAATGAACCAGGTCATGTTTGGGGCTACTCTAGTAAACAGTCTTCTTCCATGAGCTGGAAAACTCTTTCCTGCCTCCAATGACTTTTTGAAGAAATTTAAAGTAATTTTGGACTCTTTTGTCATTTTGGACAAATTTGGGGTAATTTTGGACTCTTTTTTGTAATTTTGGGCAAATGTTAGTCTCTCTGGACACATTTCAAATCACCCTGGGAAAATACTGACATCATTTTGGACATTTTTAATGTCATTTTTGGTGTAATAATTTAGTTCCAGGACTGTAAAACAGATTTTTAATCGTGCCAGACCACACAGAATCCTTACAGATGTCTCGCAGCCGCTCCTTGTCGTACTGCAGCCGGTCGTACTCCTGGAGGCTGATCCGGTTCACTCGAAGGCGGAGGCGGTCCGGAACTGCATGAGGACTGGAAAACAAACACACGCAAGTGCATGTACGTGCACACACACGATTCAGACATGCCCGGGCATACAACGACAAGGGCATACATATGCATACATGCACGCACAAACACACACGGACACGCATCACAAACCAGTTCTGAGCTCCGGAAACGTCATTTACAGCATTCACTTCCTGCCGTTCATAACTGGGTTCAACATTTCTGATAACTGGACGCTCTAAAGAGTCGTTAAAGATCACGAGAACACTCAGACAGCTTTTCAGGGGGACGGGGACATCAGGTGAGAACCAAGGCTTGGTGCAGGGGTAACAAGAGCAGAACTCGGGGTAAAGTCAGAGGTAAAAGGACGACAGCGAGAAAACACCAAGACAAGAGGCAGAAGCACGTGAAGAAGTGAAAGCTTCAGCATGCTGCCAGACACTCGTCCTCTCTGAGTCCACCGACAGCATCCAAACACAACGAAGACTCACAATCAGCACGACACAGACGGTTTGACCAACATCATTTAGTCTGTAGGAAATCTGGTTCTATGTATTTTCATTTATTTTAATTTCATTTATTCACTTTTGTCTTTTTGTCTCATTTTTGTTGTTTCGTGTCCCGTTTTTGTCATTTTCTGTCTCGTTTTTGTCTTTTTCTGTCTCGTTTTTGTCTTTTTCTGTCTCGTTTTTGTCGTTTTGTGTAATTTTTTCCGTTGTTTTTGTTGTCATTTTTTTTGTCGCTTTGTAACTTTTTTGTCTCTTTTTTGTTTTGTTTCGTGTCATTCGTCTCATTTTTTGTTGATTTGTGTCTCGTTTTTGTCATTTTGCGTCTCATTTTTGTAATAATTTGTCTGAATTTGTCGTTTGTCTCTTGTTTATGTCGTTTTTTTTCTCGTTTTTGTCATTTTGTGTTTCCTTTTTGTCTCGTTTTTGTCTTTTTTGGTCTTGTTTTTGTCATTTGTCCATTTTTTTGTCGCTTTGTAACTTTTTTGTCTAATTTTTTCTCTGTTTTGTTTTGTTTCATGTTGTTTGTCTCATTTTTTTTGTCATTTTGTGTCTCGTTTTTGACGTTTTCTGTCTCGTTTTTGTCGTTTTCTGTCTCAATTTTGTTGTTTCGTGTCCCGTTTTTGTCTCGTTTTTGTCATTTTGTGTCTCATTTTTGTTGCTTTGTGTCTCGATCTTGTCATTTTGTGTCTCGATTTTGTCGTTTTGTGTCTCACTTTTGTTGTGTCTCGTTTTTGTCATTTTGTGTCTCGTTTTTCTCACTTTCTGTCTCAGTTTTGTTGTCTTCTGTCTCATTTTTTGTGGTTTTGTGTCTTGATTTTGTTGTTTTGTGTCTCAATTTTGTTGTTTCATGTCTTGTTGTCATTTTGTGTCTCGAGTTTGTCATTTTCTGTTTGGATTTTGACGTTTTCTGTCGATTTTGTCGTTTTCTGTCTCATTTTTGTCGTCTTGTTACTGTTTTTTTAATTTAAATCACTGTAAATTGAATCTATTCTGTCTTTTTGTATCTATTTGGACACTTTATAGCCAGATTGACCCAGTTAATAATGAAAGCATCACTGCAGCCCTAAATATAAAACATAACAGTTATTTGTCACAGACAGAAACAATCAATGCAGTGAAATTCAATGCTGCTGTTCTGGAGAGCTGGTTGTAGATTTTTTTTAAAATGAAGTGTAGATATGTCACATGTATGATCAATAGCATGTTGCCGAATATGAAATATTGGTCGAACCGGACCGACAACACGCCATCCTCTCACATGAACACGAGCACATACGTGACAGAGGGCTGAGGTACTTACACAGAGAAGGAGTCGGGGGGAGCAGAGAGGCGGCGCAGATCAGCTGCACACACCTTCTGAATACTACAGCCGTACACACGCCACGCACACGCCACGCACACGCCACGCACACGCCACGCACACGCCACGCACATGGAAGAGAAGAGGAACGTATGGCGGAGAGGAGAGAGAAGGAAAGAAAGAAAGAAAGAAAGGAGGAGGAGGGAGAGAAGAAAATAAGGAAATGGAAAAGCAAAGGAGAGGAGAGGAGAGGAGAGGAGAGGAGAGGAGAGGAGAGGAGGAAAGAGGAGAGAGGAGAGGAGAGGAGAGGAGAGGAGAGGAGAGGAGAGGAGAGGAGAGGAGAGGAGAGGAGGAAAGAGGAGAGGAGAGGAGAGGAGAGGAGAGGAGAGGAGAGGAGAGGAGAGGAGAGGAGAGGAGAGGAGAGGAGGAAAGAGGAGAGGAGAGGAGAGGAGAGGAGAGGAGAGGAGAGGAGAGGAGAGGAGAGGAGAGGAGAGGAGAGGAGGAAAGAGGAGAGAGGAGAGGAGAGGAGAGGAGAGGAGAGGAGGAGAGGAGAGGAGAGGAGAGGAGAGGAGAGGAGAGGAGAGGAGAGGAGAGGAGAGGAGGAAAGAGGAGAGGAAAGGAGTGGAGAGGAGAGGAGAGGAGAGGAGAGGAGAAAAGAGGAGAGGAGAGGAGAGGAGGAAAGAGGAGAGGAGAGGAGAGGAGAGGAGAGGAGGAAAGAGGAGAGGAGAGGAGGAAAGAGGAGAGGAGAGGAGGAAAGAGGAGAGGAGAGGAGGAAAGAGGAGAGGAGGAAAGAGGAGAGGAGAGGAGAGGAGGAAAGAGGAGAGAGGAGAGGAGAGGAGAGAGAGGAGAGGAGGAAATGAAAAAGAGGAGAGGACGCAAACAAAGGAAGGAGAAAAGGTAAACAAATGAACATAATAAATAAAAACCAAGAAGATCCCAGTCGTGCGTTTGGAGAAACAAAGGAGTGGAGATGAAGGAGGACGAGACGAAAAGAAGAGGAGAGACAGGAGGAGGGACAGGAGGAGAAAAGCCCAGAGGTGAGTAGACAAACACTGACAGCAGAACAGAGACACTCCTGGAGTTAAATGTTCTACATGTAGCTGGTCAGGAAATAGAGCCACATCCATAGACAGATAAACATGGAGTTATTAGTGCTACAGGGATGGAGGAGAGTTAGTGTCACATTTCTGCTTCATCCCTGGAGGACATCCATAAACTGACACAGCAGAAGGAAACCACAGCATTAGAATGTCTCTGGAGGTAAACCTGTTGCTGGGTTAACGTTACGTATCCCTCCTCTGGTTGTTTTTAACGTTACGTATCCCTCCTCTGGTTGTTTTTAACGTTACGTATCCCTCCTCTGGTTGTATTTAATGTTACATATCCCTCCTCTGGTTGTTTTTAACGTTATATATCCCTCCTCTGGTTGTTTTTAACGTTATATATCCCTCCTCTGGTTGTATTTAATGTTATATATCCCTCCTCTGGTTGTTTTTAACGTTATGTATCCCTCCTCTGGTTGTTTTTAACGTTATATATCCCTCCTCTGGTTGTATTTAACGTTACGTATCCCTCCTCTGGTTGTATTTAACGTTATATATCCCTCCTCTGGTTGTTTTTAACGTTACGTATCCCTCCTCTGGTTGTTTTTAACGTTATATATCCCTCCTCTGGTTGTTTTTAACGTTATGTATCCCTCCTCTGGTTGTATTTAATGTTATATATCCCTCCTCTGGTTGTTTTTAACGTTATATATCCCTCCTCTGGTTGTATTTAACGTTATATATCCCTCCTCTGGTTGTATTTAATGTTATATATCCCTCCTCTGGTTGTTTTTAACGTTATATATCCCTCCTCTGGTTGTATTTAATGTTATATATCCCTCCTCTGGTTGTTTTTAACGTTACGTATCCCTCCTCTGGTTGTGGATTGAGGAGTGAATGTCAGCTCCCACTAAACAGACTGAATGACTCACTCAGTGCAAGCCGGGTTTTTACAGCGCTGCTGGCCTGCTTCCTATATGTGTGTGTTTCGGTGTCTGTGTTTCTATGTGTGTTTATGTGTGTGTGTGTGTGTGTGTGTGTGTGTGTGTGTGTGTGTGTGTGTGTGTGTGTGTGTGACTCACTCGTTGAGCAGCGGTACTGAAGTTCGCCTCTTGCTTTTCTGGACCATGTTGGCCTGATTTCGGAGGGAGATGCGGAGCGTTGATGGAGCCAGTCGGCAGGGTTCTCCATCCACCTGTGTGACAAACAGGACAAACCAATAATTAATTAGAGCACAAGTGTCAAACTCATCTTAGATCAGGTTCCACGTTCAGCCCAATCTGATCTCAAGTGGGCCGGACAAAAATGAGGCACAAAATGACAAAAATGAGACACAAAACGACAAAAACCAGGCACAAAACGACAAAAACGAGACAAAATTGACAAAAATGAAACAGAAAACGACATACCCGAGACTAAAAAAGACAAAACCGAGACACAGAACAACAAAATGGACACATAAAACAACAAAAACGAGACACAAAGTGTTTTACTTTATGAACAAAATGACAAAAGTCAGACAAAAAAAAGACAAAAAAACAACACAAGACAAAATATTACAAAAATGAGACAAACGACAGGAAACGACAAAAAAATGACGAAAAACGAGACAAAAAACTACACCAATGATGCTTTCTGACAGCTGAACTGCTTTTCAAAAATATACACATTTCCAAAGTCTTCCAGCTGCCATATGTTGATATCCCAAGAGAAATATGCTGACATGGAAAGTGAACAAAGCCATTGATGAAAGAAGACAATCTGTCACAATGAACAATGATCATAAAACCATAATCTGCGCTCAGGAGCTTTTTTGTGTGTAGGAGTCTGTTTGAAACTCTTTAAGATGCTCATCCCTCTCCAACACACCTGTCTCAGGAAACAGATGTGAGGAGGTCCGTTGTTTCACTTTGCTTACAAATTAAACAGCCTGAAAAAAACATCTGGTATGCTTTTAGGAAAAACATGTTCTATAAATCAGGCTATGAACAAACCCCACACTATTAACGTTCAGAATATAGATAGGAACAAAAATAGGAAGGTTAGTGTATGTAAATAAGAAAAAAAACCATTGGCCTTTAAAGATATGGAATATAACTGAAATCCACAGAGAGACAACAGATCAAGTGTTGGAAAATAATTCATTTTTGGGCTAGTCTGAAGGAGGCAATATTGACGCAAAATAGCCGAAAACGTCAAAATTGACCAGAAAAACTAAAGTCTTCATAAAGACTGAACTGAACTACGTTTAGAAATAATCAGAAAGCACCTACTAGAATGAGTTTTATAGCGTTCTAAAAGTATTCCTATGAATGTTCCACCAATTTATAGTAAAGTTTTAACCAAGAAGATGTTATTTTCAACGGTAGAATAATCTTCTCCAGACATACTAAAAATGTTTGGTGTCGCACTATAATCTAAAAATGTTTCCTGAACGTTGCACTGGGAACATCATTCCTTAACCCTCCTGTTGTCTTCATTTACAGGCACCAAAAAATATTGGTTCCTTGTCTGAAAAAAATCCAAAAATTCAGCAAAAAAATTCCCCAAATTTATGAAAATTTGCAAAATCGCCAGGAAGAAAATTCCAATAGTTCCTTAAAAGTTTCCCTAAAAAGTTTTATTTTTAAAAAAAATCCCCCAAATTTGGCAAGAAAATTCTTGTAAATATTTTCCAAAAAAATGACTAAAAATCTTCCAAAAAAATCCTAAAAATATCTAAAGAGATTTTTTCTCCCCACATTTTAAATTTGAAAAACCTTCAGGAAGAAAAATCCAACAATTCCTTAAAAACGTTTCCCTTAAAAATTTTACAGAAAAAAATCCCCCAAATTTGGCGAGAAAATTCTTGTAAATATTTTCAAAAAATGAGTAAAAATCTTCCAAAAAAATCTTAAAAATATCCAAAGTGATTCTATATATCAGTAAAACTTCTATTTTCTTTAAGAACATTCACTTAAAATCATTTTATTTTTATGTGAATGTTGTTAAGAAACATTTTTAACATTTATTTTTTTTCCACCAAAAAATGTTCAAAAATCTCCCAAAAATGTTGAAAATGTGGACATCAGAAGTTTCACTGTGAAAATATTTTTTTCCCACATTTTCAAACTTTAGACCGGGTCAATTTTGACCCACAGGACGACACGAGGGTTAACTCTGTGGTACTGTTTATAGAAGGACCTTATAAAAGATGTTTCCTCAACAACATCCCCAAGACATCCTCAGCATAATGAAGAAAAACGTTCTAA
Source organism: Amphiprion ocellaris (assembly GCF_022539595.1). Taxonomy (NCBI): domain Eukaryota; kingdom Metazoa; phylum Chordata; class Actinopteri; family Pomacentridae; genus Amphiprion; species Amphiprion ocellaris. The sequence continues at coordinate 2,526,849 of NC_072786.1, forward strand.
TTTTTTGTGAGACGTCAACACATCGATAAGATCTGAAAAACTCTGTTCAAATGTTGGTTAAAGAGCATTCTGCCTTTGATAATGCACTGCAAAAACTCTAAATCTTACCAAGTCTGTTTGTTTTATTTTTAGTCAAAATGTCTCATCCCACTTGATTTAAGATAAATTCACTTCACAAGACACATTTCAGCAGATGGAGGGACTTGTTTTAAGAAAATGCATCTTAAATATCTTGTTAAGTCAAACAATCTTGAAATTATCTTGATTTGAGCTGAATTTTACAAGAAAATTCAAAATAAGTTTAACCCTCATGTCGTCCTGTGGGTCAAAATTGACCCATTTTAAAGTTTGAAAATGTGGGGAAAAATATATATTTTCACAGTGAAACTTCTGATGTCCACATTTTCAACATTGTTGGGAAATTTTTGAACATTTTTTGGTGGAAAAAAAGAAATGTTAAAAATGTTTCATAAGAACAGTCACAAAAAAAATCTCTTTTTTGTGAATATTCTTAAAGAAAATGTTGGAAGTTTTACTGATATATATGGAATCACTTTAGATATTTTTAGGATTTTTTTGGGAAGATTTTTATTCATTTTTTGACAATATTTAGAATTTTTATATATATATATATATTTTTTTTTTTTTTTAAACTTTTTTTATTTCTTGCAAAAGTTGGAATTTTTTTTTTTTTAAATAAAACTTTTAAGGGAAACTTTTCAAGAATTTTCTTCCTGAAGATTTTGCAAATTTTTATAAATTTAGGGAATTTTGGGATTTTTTTCAGACAAGGAAACAATATTTTTTTTGGTGCCGGAAATAAGGACAACAGGAGGATTAAGACACCTAAGCTTGACAATCCTGGTAAAATATATCTTAAAATAAGTTTTTCCAGCTAATTTTAAGATCTCAATATTCTAAATATCTTATCTTATTTCAAGAAATCTTACCAAGCCATTTTTCACTTGTTCTATTGGCAGATTTTTTCACTTATTTCAAGGTAAAAGTTCCTTGAAATAAGTTTTTTTTCCTTGTTTTGAGAGGAGTATTTTGTCCATTGTGTATCATCTCACCTCCTCCAAAGCTTCCTCTCTAGGTTGGATTTAAAGTCTTATTCAACCTCTGGTAACAGTCACCTGAACAGGTACGGTCTTGAAGGTAGTGAGGACAACTTCTCTGCACTGGTGAAGTCTCTCTCCATGACCTCCAACCTGCAGCGCCGCCTGGTGGACAAAAGAGAGATTCACACCCTGACCACATGGGAACAATCCTGCAGTGTTGACTCTGTTCCTGCTGCTTCCCTTCGATCGTTTTCTTACCAGCGAGGCCATGGTGAAGCCGATGACCTCGATGCAGCCGTCGTCATGGCGCTGAGGTTCGAAGTCGCGATGGTCGCCTGTGTTTCCCCACGGCATGGTGCCAGCACAGTACCTGCACACAGGTAGAAATACACAACATCTGGGTCTCCAAAACAGCGTAAAGGTTCAGATTGTAACAGCAGAGATTCCAACCACTCAGCTAATGAATTGCTTTTATTGATTCATGTGGGAGGATTGACGTCAACAGCTTCAGTCAGAGTATAAAACCTGAACGATAATGAATAATACAAGTCAGGACACGAAAAGCGACAGATGACACTGACAGCCTGGTGTTTAGTGGGACCTGACAGGCATCATGACGTACAAGATGCCGTCAAAAAGTTCCATAAATGTGCCCATAAAAAGATAAAAAAACTTTTCCATTTTAAATTTGACCAACATCTCCCAGCATCTCCCAACATCTCCCAACATCTCCCAACATCTCCCAACATCTCCCAGCATCTCCCAACATCTCCCAGCATCTCCCAGCATCTCCCAGCATCTCCCAACATCTCCCAACATCTCCCAGCATCTCCCAGCATCTCCCAACATCTCCCAACATCTCCCAACATCTCCCAGCATCTCCCAACATCTCCCAGCATCTCCCAGCATCTCCCAGCATCTCCCAGCATCTCCCAACATCTCCCAGCATCTCCCAACATCTCCCAGCATCTCCCAGCATCTCCCAACATCTCCCAACATCTCCCAGCATCTCCCAGCATCTCCCAGCATCTCCCAACATCTCCCAGCATCTCCCAACATCTCCCAACATCTCCCAACATCTCCCAGCATCTCCCAACGTCTCCCAACATCTCCCAGCATCTCCCAACATCTCCCAACATCTCCCAGCATCTCCCAACATCTCCCAGCATCTCCCAGCATCTCCCAGCATCTCCCAACATCTCCCAGCATCTCCCAACATCTCCCAACATCTCCCAGCATCTCCCAACATCTCCCAGCATCTCCCAAAATCTCCCAACATCTCCCAACATCTCCCAGCATCTCCCAACATCTCCCAGCATCTCCCAACATCTCCCAACATCTCCCAGCATCTCCCAACATCTCCCAGCATCTCCCAACATCTCCCAACATCTCCCAACATCTCCCAGCATCTCCCAAAATCTCCCAACATCTCCCAACATCTCCCAGCATCTCCCAACATCTCCCAACATCTCCCAACATCTCCCAACATCTCCCAGCATCTCCCAACATCTCCCAAGGTCTTCCAGTGCTCTTGCCACGTTTAAAGAGTCGTTTATCCTTTTGTGTCTCAATTTTGTCATTTTGTGTCTAATTTTTGTCATTTTCTATTTTGTTTTTGTAGTTTTGTGTCTCAATTTTTTCCTTTTGTGTCTCGGTTTTGTGTCTCGTTTTTGTCGTTTTGTGTCTCATTTTTGTCATTTTGTGTCTCAATTTTGTTATTTTGTGTCTCATTTTTGTCATTTTGTGTCTCGTTTTTGTCATCTTCTGTCTCGTTTTTGGCATTTTGTGTCTCGTTTTTGTCATTCTGTGTCTTGTTTTTGTCACTCTGTGTCTCGATTTTGTCATTTCATGTCACGTTTGTCATTTTGTGTCTCATTTTTGTCATTTTGTGGCTCATTTTTGTAATTTTCTGTCTCGTCATTTTGTGTCTCGTTTTTGTCATTTCATGTCTCATTTTTGTCATTTTGTCTTCATTTTGTCATTTTGTGTCTCATTTTATATTTGGCCAATATCTCCCAAGGTCTTCCAAGTTTTCCAGTGCTCTTGCCACATTAAAGAGTCTTCTACAAGTCTTATTCTGGCCAGAGCCAATCTTCATTTCATGGATCATCATGGGGAGCCAAAGTTGGCTGAACAACTATGACCATCAGTCTTCACAATGGAGCCCACAGTGTCCAGGACTGAAGAAGACCTGTCAGGGCAGCATGCTTAGCGTTTTGTTCAACATTCTCAGAGTTTTGCTTGTAGATTTGTCCACCAGTTCTGCTGAAATGTTTCGAGGTGTCCAAGACAGAACATTCCAAACAAATGGTCTGAATCGTGGTGCCTTCCATGATGCCAATGAACGCACAAAGTTTTTTTTTTGGCTTTACTAATCATCCCACCCGTCCTACTCACCAGATATGGCTTCCTGCAAGTTCTTCCTGTTCCCCAAAATAAAATTAAAGTGTTGAGAGAGTGAAGAAGTTTCAGCGTACGCCGCAGATGGTGGCAGAAGCGATGGGAACCATGGAAGAAGATCACTATGACGAGGATGGTGGCCAACTTTTATTCAGAAACAGTTTCTGCATTTTAGCGGCACAGCCTCAGACCTTCTTGATAAACCTCATATAGTAGAACCTTCCAAATCAAGAACTACTTTACATAATTTGCTAAATCTACACCATCATTGTGTGTTCTGTGTCATCACCTACCTGGGAATGTTTAGAAACACGATGCACTGGAATTTCAGCTCCTGGATCTTGGGAGTCAGATCTGTACCGTCACACTGAACCAGACAGGGAAAGAGAAACTGATTTAGAAAGAGTCATTTGGTTTGATCTGAGGATTCAGTCGGTGTTTTACAAAACCAGCAGTATAACAACTCATTTTCACTCTCAGATCCTTCATATGCTGTTAGATCTCGTGTCCAGCTCCACTCTCAGTTCCCAGGTTTTATTCTCAGTCTCACTATTTCTGCTCTTGATCTTATGACTGTGTTGAAGTCAGCGGCGGTGGAAAGCGATTGATGCCAGTCAGAGGTCAAGTGAGCTCTCTGCGGAGACGTCAAATGATTTGTTGCAGCAATGAGATGCAATGTGGAAAATTACAAACGAGAAGCAGGACGTGTCTTTTTCTGAACACATGGAATCATCCAGGTTCACCAAGGATGCAGGAAAGTCAGTAAAATCACCCTGAACTCTCTGCTAACCCTCATCAAAAATGTCTGCAGATAATCTATAGTTTTCTGTCAACAAATCAACAAAACAAAACAACAACAGATTCTATTAACAAGTGTATCCAAAGCCTGGCATTATTTCTCTGTGCCGCTGACCTCTATTGTCATTCAAAAACTATTAAAAACACATCAGTTAGTGCAGTGACTGACATGTTTCTGCTTTATGATGAACACAGGCACAATAGTTTAGCTGCTACTGTAAATATTCACAAGAGGAACAGAAAAGTCCCAAACAAAAGCATTATTTAATACTGTTAGAATACATCAGTTAACCCTGTAAACCCCCCTGTTAAAGAAAAACATCAGTTTAATTTTTTATTATTTTTTATTATTTATATATAGAGAGATCTACATTATTTTTGCAAATGTTTTTGCTAATTTCTTTGCTAATTTTTTTCGATATTAGATAGGTAGAAAAAAGAAAGCAAAAAATGAGCCAAAAAATTGCAAAAATGTATACATTGTATGTAAACATTTTTAACATTTCTTTTTTTCCACCAAAAAATGTTCAAAGATTTCCCAAAAATGTTGAAAATGTTGACATCAGAAGTTTCACCGTGAAAATATATTTTTTCCCACATTTTCAAACTTTAAAACGGGTCAATTTTGACCCGCAGGGTTAAATATGCTCATCTTCACCTTGGAAATTTGTGTCGAGCGTTTTTCATAACTTATTGGCATTCTGCAGATGATTAACCCAGAAAATAATCCTTAGAAGTGATAATAAAAACGATTTTTAGCTGCTGCTGTAACCCCAGTACAGAGGTGAGCGTTCAGGGTCAGTCAGCAGCAGCAGTAAGACTTTAATACTCTACTGGAGGACACTTCAGCGAGACAGAAGAGCAGCTGAAGGACGGCCTTTCTAATCAGCTGCTGCCCAGACATGTCGACATGGAAAACGACACCAGCGGAGAGAGAGTGTGTTGACACTCACCACCACTCTGACGTGTTTGGACAAATCCCTGGAGCTCCTCTGGAGGAAATCTGAGAAGGCAGCCTGTAGGCACATAAAGAGAGAAAAGGAGCCAATCAGACAGAATTACAGCTCGTTACATTTCCCTCGTTAAAAACGGATAACTCTCCTACATGTTTCTGCTCCGACTCCCATCCCTTTAACCCTACAAGAAGAGGAACAACTAGTTGAGATTGCAAATGATGGTGGCCTTCAATCCATGTTTGGAACAACTTCAAATCTCTTTGCATTCTGGAGTAAAGTCAAAGCAGAACATCCTGACATTGCCACAAAAGCACTGAAAGTCCTGCTTCCATTTTCAACCTCTTATCTTTGTGAGGCGGGGTTTTCTGCAGTGACAGCAACAAAAACAAGACTACGGAGTAGACTGGATGTAAGGAATACAAGTCAAGTGTCATTGTCTCCCATCACCTCCAGATGGGACCGTCTAGTTGCAGGAAAACAAGCCCAGAGCTCCCACTGATTCTACATTTTGGTGAGTTGATGTTATAGTGTAATAGTTCATGAAAGTGCCTAATATAAAATGTAATTGTTGCATTCAGATTACATACTAAATATAATGATTAAGGTTTTTGTTATTGGAACCTTCACGCTCCTACCCGGTCCTTGAAAAAGTGTTTCTGCATGAAACTGGTCCCTGGTACAAAAAAGGTTGGGGACCCCTGCTCTGGAGGACCGCTTTTGGCCCGCGGACTGCATGTTGGACACCCGTGATGTAGATGAAGCTTTAGATTTGAATAGAAAACCCAATTATGCTGCCTGAAGCTGGAGAAGTTCTGGATTTCCAATTGAATGATGGTGTTTGATGACTATAAATCTAAGGAATTAAACGTCAAATGATGTTTGTTTAGCAAGAACATGGGATGCATACGACACACTGTTCACTATTGATCTAAAACCCTCAGAGACTCTAAAACAGATTATTTTTCCTTTTTGAAGACCCATAGAACGTCTGCTTCATCATAACCTCCTCCCTCTTGAAGATAGCTGCTCTTCTAGCTCCTCAGTCTCTCACTGTTGTGTCTCTAAGCTCCCTACATCCCATCATTTACCTCTCGGTTGTCATTCTTATGTGTCTGAAAGAGAAGAAGGCTTTTATGTGTGGGACACTCACTCCTGCATAGAACATCTTGTTGCGGAAGCGACTGTTAAACTTTTCTGGGTTGGCCTCTGGAAACACAGAAGAAGACAACAATGGGATTAAAACAAAACACACAGGTGTAAAGTGAAAGAGAGAGGAACTCATCTGTATCCGACTGTGAGTACTTTTTAAATATTTCATTTTATTCCGCTCATCTTTTTTTCACAACAGTGCAGAATGATGCATTAGTACAAGAGAGGAGGACTTAATGGACTATAAATACAGGGGGGAAATGTGAAAAGAGAAAGACGCTGAAATAGCTTCCACAGACCTCTGGACTCGTGGAACTCCAGGGTGACGTGAGCATCGAAGCCCAGGCTGAAGTAGTTGTTGAATACATTCAGGGGCAGCTGAGGACACAGGAAACATTTCACAGTATTAATATAATATATTCACAGAGGCCTCTCATGTCCTGGCTGAACACCTGGCAAGTGGCTTCATTCAAATTCACTTTTTTAGGACGCAAATGACGTGTAAACTGCAAGGGATGCAACTTGAGAATTAATTTGTTGAAGCTCTCTAAATACCATCCTGGCTATGCTGGGGTTGAAGAGTCCTTTTTACTTGGGAAGGCTCCTAAACGAGTGAAATGACCTGGAAGTATCTACAAGTTTATGAACAGGATCTCAAGGCGCCACCAGGGTGAGGAGGATGTCCAGTTTGGGGATCTCAGGATCAAATCTCTGCTTTCTACAGATAGATGTGGTTCTGTTAGCTTCATCAGACTGTGACCTTCAGCTGCAATGGAGCGGTTTGCAGCTGAGTGTGAAGCAGCAGGGATGTGGATCAGAACCTCCAAGTCCGAGGCCATGGTTCTCTGATGGAAACCGGTGGATTGTTTCCTCTGGGTTGGGGGGGAGTTGCTTCCCCAAGAGAAGGAGTTCAAGTATCTCGGGATCTTGTTCATGAGTGATGGGAAAATGGAGCCTGAGACAGACTGATTGGTGCAGCTGCAGCAGTAATGAAGGTGTTGTATCGAACCATCTACGTTCCAACCCTCACCTATGGTCATGAGCTCTGGGTAGTGACTGAAAGAACAAGATCACGGATACAAGCAGCTGAAATGAGCTTCCTCTGTAGGGTGGTTGCGCTCAGCCTTAGAGATAAGGGGAGAAGCTCAGACATCCAGAGGGAGCTCGGAGTAGATCTGCTGTTCCTTCACCTCAAAAGGAACCAGCTGAGGAGGTTTGGACATCTGATTCAGATCCTCCAGGAAGACTTCCTTTGGAGATTTTCCTGGGAGGAGACCCAGGGGCAGAACCAGAACTCCTTGGAGGGATTATGTCCACTAAAGTTTGGACACATTTTCTCATTGAGACAATTTAGACAGGTAGTGGACATAATCCCTCCAGCGAGTTCTAGGTAGTGTATCTCATCTGGCCTGGCAACGCCTCGGGATCCCCGAAGAAGAGCTGGAAAGTGTTACTGGGAGGAGGGACGTCTGGAATGACCTGCTTCACCTGCTGCCTCCATGACCTGACCCCGGATAAGCAGAAGACAATGGATGGATGGTATCTAAGTACCAACTAAATGCTAAGGAAAGGTCTTATTTTGCAAAAGATGCAGTGGTCCATCCTTTACAAAAGGCTGCAATTATTTGCAGCAGGACGACTCAAAGCATCACACCACCCACCCACATCAACATCTTCCATAACATGTAGCCTAGCACACCACAGTTGTGTTTTCCTTTGTCCTCATGAATTCTGCTTCACACCTCTCCCTGACCTCATGACGTTTTCTATCGAAGTCAAGGACGACTCAACTGAAACCACTGAATCCTATCAGGAATAGAAAAGAAGCATTTTGTGCAGGAGAGCAGGCCTAACTGTGCCACTTCAAATAATCAAGTTCCCAAAAAATACGATGAAGTGGAACTCTATTGGAAAACATATGACATGTAATTTGTTTGACTTTTTGACTGCATTTGTTATTTTACGTTGCTACAAATTCACGTCCTGCTGCTGTTTCTTCGTTAAAAGGTTTGCGGCGGTGAATCACACAAACTTTTATTGTAAATCCAGGATTGCATTTGACACAGAAGTCAGCAGTGTCAGTCTGCAACCCTGCTACTGTTTGTTTTTACTTTGTTAACACATCAAGTGCACTACCCGGTGTTTTTCTTGTCTGGTTCGGTTGTAAAAATAGTGGGAGGAATTGTAAATGAGCTGCAGGAAACACATGGGAGTAGAAAGTAAGGCAATGACTCCTACCTGAACACAGATCAGATCAGAATGAAGCACTGGAAGTAACACAAAGACTGGGTTTTCCATGAGTAATGGCCTAAAAGACTCTGCATGACCTTATTCTAACCTTGTAATCACAATAAAACACACACAGATATCCCAGCAGCCAGCTCTGTGTTCATGCTGCCTCCTGACCTTCTGGGTTCCCTCCTCTGGCTGTACAGAACTCTTCTCCACCAGGAGGTTCCACCTGTCCAGCTGCACCACCGAACCGTCCTCCACATGACACAGAACCTTGGACACCGGTTCATCTGTGTAGCCCTGCAAAGAAAAAAGGAGATATTGAGTTGTGGCATTGCATAATGTACAGAAAAATGTTTTAGGTCAATCCAGAACCAGAGGACATTTTACACCCCATCCATCAAATAACAAATAATCCATGTAGAAAATACTAAAACATGCAGTTGTTGTCTCCTATAATTGTGGGAACATTTTTTTAATCAACATAATATTTTAAACAATAATTATTATGCATGTGTCCCACAACATTGATGACATTTTTGTAGTTTAGTATCTCATTTTTCTAATTTTGTGCCCCATTTTTGTTATTTTGTGTCTCGTTTTTCTCGTTTTGTCTCATTTTTCTCATTTTGTGTCTCATTTTTGTCATTTTGGGTCTTGTTTTGGTCACTTTGTGCCTCGTTTTTGTCGCTTAGTGTCTTGTTTCTTCTCAGTTTGTGTCTCATTTTTCTCGTGTGTCTTGTTTTGGTGTTTTGTGTCTCACTTTTGTCATTGTGTATCGCGTTTTGGCCATTTTGTCTCATCTTTCTCATGTTGTGTCTTGTTATTGTCGTTTTGTGTCTCATTTTTCTCATTTTGTGTCTTGTTTTTGTCATTTTGTGTCTCGATTTTCTTATTCTGTGTCTCGTTTTTGTCTTTTCGTGTCTTGTTTTTGTCATTTTGTGTCTTGCTTCTCTCGTTGTATGTCTTGTTTTTGTCAATTTCTATCTTGTTTCTGTTTTCTGTCTTGTTTTTGTTGTTTTGTCTCGCTTTTGTCGATAACAACATTTTGTCTGGAATGACCCATAAAGTCACAGTGAAGTCGACCTTTACACAAGTCTGGCTTGTGTAAATGGGTTGGAGCATGTTAAAGAAAAGGTTTAGGAATAAATATTGTCAATTAAAATGTTGAAACATGTTTTAAACACTGAAAAAAATGCAACTTTTTAGCAACTGTCATTGTCTCCCACAGGTTCATTGTAACAAATACACTTAAAACATCGCAATTTTTGAGAAAAGCTGCTGTGAATTCAGGCATTTTAAGCGGCGACAATCTCGAAAAAAACCCACGAAATCTTGGACGGACTGAAAGGGTGTAAAAGACAGGATATGGAGTGAAATGGGAGAAAATGGAGATAAAAGATGGAGGAAGAGGTTGAGAACGGTCAAGGAGAGCGAGGCTGATGTGGAGAGAAGAAATGGGGATGAGGGGATGTGTTCAGAGCTAAATTATGGCTTCTATACCTCTTGCCTCTTCTATCTATCAACCATCAAGGTCTCTTTTCATCTGCTATCTTCTTGCAAACAAGAGCTCCACACATTCAACACACTCACAAAGTGAATGGAAGCACATGTGGATAGACAGGAAGAGCAGTAATGATTGGTTTCAGTAGGCGATCACTGAGGCTACATCACTGACACCATCAGCACTTTAATAGCAACGACACACACCATCACACACACCATCACACACACCATCACACACACCATCACACACACCATCACACACACCATCACACACACCATCACACACTAGTTCTATCAGTCATGTCTCTCTCTTCCTCCCCTTCCTTACATCCATCACATCTGTCCAGTATTTCATCTTTCTGCTTTTGATTTTCTCTCTCCCTTTAGACAGAGTCGGAAAATCAATGTACCAAGGACACACCATAAACACACAAACACACACACAAGGAGACAACAATCTGATGGTAGCGGTTCATCAGCAGGACCTCACACACCGCCGGGTTTTCATGACTTCACAAGACATTCATTACATTTGCTTACATTTATTTCCAGAAAAAAATCACCCAAACCACAACCAAAAACCCCCAACCTAAACTAAACCCAATCATTTATCCTGAAATTACATCATTTACGCTGTGAGGACTGTTGTTGGTTCCCAAAAGGAAGTTACACAATGTGGCTGTAAATAATGAAAGAAAGAAAGGACTAAAAGGAAAAGAAAGGAAAGATAAGGAAAGATAAAGAAAAGAAAGTTAAGGAATGGAAAGGAAAAGAAAGGAAAAGGAAAGGAACAAAAAAGGAAGGAAAGAAAAGGATAGATAAGTAAAGAAAAGAAAAGGAAAGATAAGGAAAGAAAAGGAAAGATAAGGAAAGGAAAGAAAAGGAAAGGAAAGATAAGGACAGGAAAGAAAAGGAAAGGAAATTTAAAAAATGACAAAGCAAAGGAACAGAAAATAATAGAAAGGAGGAGAGAGAAAGGAAAAAAGGATAAAGAAAAGGAAGGGGAGAAAAGTCGACGTAAACTAGAAAGCATCGGGCAGTCTGAAAGAATAAAAAGTGGTGGAGAGGAGGAGAAAGAAACAAAAGGGTAAGAAATAAGAGGAAAAAAGGAAGGGAAAAAAGCAGGAAAAGAAAGGAAAAACCCTCAGAGGGAAGGAGATGAAAAGGAAGAAAAGAGAATTGAAAAATTGGTAAAAGGTAAAGAGAGCAAGAATGGAAAAGAGTGAAAGGACTGAAGTGTAAAGAACAGGGAAGAATAGAAAAAGAACTAGGAATGAGAGTGAAGTAAACAAAGGCAGCAGGACAGAGAGGAAATAAAGGGACAGCAAAGGGCAGAAAAGAACAGGAACAGAAAAGAAAGAACAAATATAAAATGGATAAAAACTGCTGCAGTCAGACATGCACAATGAACCGGAGGACAAAAAGGACACAACACTAATTACACAAACGACAGATCTATCTCATTCAGCCCCGTCTTTGCTCAAAGCGTCTATTTCCCAATGTATCAGGAGTTTATCTGTTCAGTCCAGAGCTGCCGAGTCATTCACACGTCCTTGGTTCATCATTGAGTACATGCTGACTGCAGACTGTACAGCTCACTGCACTCCACCACAGTAAGTACTAACATCGTTCTAAACACTTTAGTCCCAAACATTTCTGAAGCGTTACCCGACGGTTTCATGCTGTTATTAGGGTCCAAGAACCAAATGGTGTGAAGACCCTATTGAAACCCATGGGTTGCCTGGCAAAACAATCTCAAATTTGAAGGCCTAAAAACACTCAAAAACGCCTGAAAAACTGATATTTTGGGGGATAAGTGTGACCCAGAATGGTTCAATAGCGCCACCTAGAAACTTTCAAACAGGAACTACGGCCAGTTCGTGTCACCTAGAGTTATGAACTTTGGTAGGCATATGTAACTCATCAAGACGCACAAAAATGTCTTTGACAACCATGCCTAAAACACAACAGGAAGTCGGCCATTTTGAATTATGTGCCATATTTTGGATGATTTTGGACCAATTTTTGCACATTTTTAAGAGCTATAAACTCAAACAGGGTAACATCGACAGCGTTCAAATTTGGCCAGGATGTACTCCAGGAATGGGTGATCAAAAATTATCAAAATACAAAAGTCTGAGGTCGTGGAAATGGAGGCTCCCAGAATTTCGATGTTTCGCCGTGAAACAGGAAGTGCAGTCTAACTAGCCTGTAAATGCTCCAATCTGCTCAAACTTTACATGTGTGATCAGAGTCCGGACCTGATGAATTCCATAAACTGATATACAGTCACAGTGATAGCATCACCTGGTGGACAGTTTTGATATTTCACCAACGAGGCCAAAATACATTCTCAGTCGCAGCACCACCTGGTGGACATGCTTGGATTCGCTGACCAGCAAGGATGCGAGGACCCAGCTTTAAGTCCATATCGTCATTTTAAGGTAAAAACACAATACAGATGATTCAGATCATGTATTTTTGTAGAGACTGGAATAATTCTTAAGAAGAAAATGCTTATCATCATAAAAACATAATTAAAATCAAAAGAAATACCTTTTCAGATTTTTTGAGTCACGCTTTTGACTCATAGTGAGACATACTTGATGTTTGATCACCACTACAAGCCCACATACCTCATCTAAAGGAAAGTCTAATGGAAGAATGTGGGTGCTTGTAAAAGGTCTCTTCTTGTACGCGGCAGTACAGTTATGCAATGGTGTGTGTGTGTGTGTGTGTGTGTGTGTGTGTGTGTGTGTGTGTGTGTGTGTGTGTGTGTGTGTGTGTGTGTGTCAAGGGGCAAATTCTTGAGACTTCAGCACTTCACCTTATTTTGGTAACAAACAGTGAGATCCCCCTCCTTCCTGAAGAAGAGCAGTGCATTATACTGTATTATTTAAGTTTCTGCAACTCCACCCACTCAGTTCTGTACTCTCATAAAGCGAAAAGTCAAAATCTAAGCAGAGGAGGCTCAAATAACCCAACTTTTAGTCCTTATTATGGATCATTCCCCGTAAAGGACTGGCACCTGCCCACATTTTCGAACATTACAGCTCCAGTTTCGTCAGCTACCTCTATTAAAACTTTAACCTTGACGTCAGTCCAGGATGACCTCAGCTGGGTTTTGCTCAAGAAAGGTCCCAGTAGAGTCACAGATGATGTTATAAAAGTGTTACAAAATCAGTGTAGTGTGGAGAAAATTGACACAGGCATGTTGAATAGCGCTGGTGTTACAGATGTTGGATGAAAATGTCAAGCCCTTTTCAGATGTGGAATACATGCACTTTTCCACCAGCACCTACTCGACTCGACTCGACTCGGTTTGTGAGGTTTTCCATTAGGACGTAGTACTATTTTAGCACCTACTCGGCCGGGGTTCCAGTGAGCTGAGTCGAGCCGATAATGTGATGTCTACAAAGTGCAGGCCACCGATTGGACAGGGAGTGACGACACACGAGAGCAACTCGAAAACCAAACCCGCCATTTTTTTAAAAATTGGCAACAGCGACAGTGCGCATTGGTTGTCATTTTGTTTCTGTTTTTTGTCGTTTGTGTTTCCTTTTTGTCTCACTTTTGTTCTTTTGTTTTATTTTTGTCATTTTGTGTTTTGCTTTATTCACTGTTTTGTGTATCATTTGTGTCGTTTTATGGGGTTTTTTTGTCTCGCTTGTGTTGTTTGTCGACTTTTTTGTCTCGTTTTTTTCATTTGTCAAATTTTTTTGGTCCTGTTTTTATTTGTCTCATTTTTGTTCGCTTTGCGTCTCATTTTTGTAATATTTTGTCTTATTTTTGTTGTTGCTTTCTCTTTTGTAAAGTAAAATACTGTAATGTTCAGTTCCAGATAGCTGTGACTAAATGTTGTGTTCCTTTGTAGACACTCTGTGATCTGGAAGTTGTAATGTGGAAATGATAAACTGAGGCTGAAGGTTGTTGAAATTGAATTTGTTATTCTTAACAAATTTCAGGTTGTTCATAATGTCTTGTAAAAAGATGGTTCTCTAAATGTGAACATTTTCAGAATGTACTTTTTTGCACTAAAACAAAGGAAACATGTGGAGTTGTGGTTATTTATAGGTTGTTATGCTGTGATTTTACTGGTTACTGGAGATCAGATTGGACTGAATGTGGAACCTGAACTAAAATCAGTTTGACAAACCTGGTTTAGAGGCTGACTGAGGGGCTGAAGTCTCTCCCATGCTCTCACCTACAGCTAACGTACAATCGCCGACTAATCCTGCCTATCTCTAGATTGTGGAAGAAAGCTGAAGCACAAATAGAAACCTCATCCAGGCAGAGGGAGAGCGGCTCTAATGCCATCTCTAACCTGAATCAACAGGTAAAACAAATCTACCTCCACTCTGCTGTACCCGCTGCAGACGCTCTGCTGCTGGGATGCTTTTTGTGTCGTGTTTTTAAACTGTGTGAGGCGAAAGGGCTCAAATTAATGACAGGAAACATCTCTAGCATCATATCTGCTTGATGCTGCGTGCTTTATGAAGGTCGTACAGGGGTTAAATGTCAGGGCTTAAAGGCTGAGATACACAGGAAGAGACACATCCTGGAATATGGCCGAGTTACTCTGAAGCTCCCAGAGGTTTTGGAGAGGTAAATAACTGCCACTGTGGTTGTATTTTATACCCAGCAGACGTAAATACAGCGATGAAATGACCCGAACTTAAAGTCATTTATCAGAATGAATGAATGAACATGAGGAGAATGAAGCGCTACGCCCTGTCGCTCTCCGTCAGCTCCGTGGCAGAAGTCAAGGCGAGGAACTCACCCCGCCCCAGTTGAGCGTCCTGGCGAGGTCATTTCCTGTTCCCAGAGGAAGCACAGCCACCGGAGGCTGCGGGTTCATCTGCAGCTCATCGAGAGCCGACAGAATCCACCCCACCTACAGAGACGTACAGCAGAGCTTCAGGAATCTCTAATACAGTAGTAGTAGTAGAATATATCTGGATAAGGGTCTTACCGTGCCGTCTCCTCCACAGGCAAGGATCCTCAGATTTGGCACTTTACGATACAACTCCAACCTGACGATTCACAAAACAGAGGCGTAATTGCAGAATAAATAAAGGCTTCTGTAGCAGAAAGTGCTACTGATTGGTGTTGAGTGGGTGCAATTGCTCAGTCCATGAGCAGCAGATTTGAATAAAAGAAGACAATGACTAAAGCTGAGATGTGGTGTTTTTCCTCAGCAGTGGACTGAGATTTAACCCTGTAAAATATATATATATATATATATATATATATATATATATATATATATATATATATATATATATACATATATATATGTATACATATATATATGTATATATATATATATATATATATATATATATATATATATATATATATATATATATATATATATATATATATACATATATATATGTATACATATATATATGTGTATATATATATATATATATATATATATATATATATATATATATATGTATGTATACATATATATGTGTATATATATATATATATATATATGTATACATATATATATGTATATATATATATATATATATATATATATATATATATACATATATATATGTATATATATATATATATATATATATATATATATATATATATATATATATACATATATATATATATATATATGTATATATATATATATATATATATATATATATGTATACATATATATATATATATATATACATATATATATATATATATATATATATATATATATACATATATATATGTATACATATGTATATGTATATATATATGTATATATATATATATATATATATATATATATATATATATATATATATATATACATATATATAAATGTGTGTGTGTGTGTATATTTATTGATTTTTTCTATATTTGGGTCTTACAAGGTTAAATAAATGCTAATTTGGCTACAGTGAATAGTTTTATTCTGAGTGAAGTACAAATGTTTGTCTACTGAAGTCTGTCAAGCTGCAGCTTCTAATGAAAGTCCAGTCTGTCCTAGGTGGAGGACACTTACGCCTCTCGCAGTCCACCCTGAGACAGGTCGAAGACTTGGCGAGGGTTCAAGATCCACATAAACATCTGTAACACCTTGGCACCCTGCAGGAACAGAGGTATGAAATAATAAATAATAAAACATTATCTAAAAATGCAAATACAGACAATCACATGTTTTAAAAAATACAATCTAAAGCCGCACAGACTAGTGAGAAAAGGTTTGGTTTAGTGATTTACATTTGCACCGAAAGCAACAATAAGCAGTGGAAAAAAATATTATTTGAAATGACAGAACACAGTGAATATAAATGTAAAAAAAAGTTTCCTGACCTGGTTGCCTCCACTCTTGGGATTGACAAAAACCAAGATGGGCTTCATGAGGGGAGAGGGGAGGGGCTTCAACATGAACGGACGCCATTTAGACTCCTGAAGAGATGGAGAGGAGAACAGATGGATTAAATGTGAAAGAACACCTTGAGAGTTCAGTCATAATCATCCAATAACCCTCAACACAAAAAGCCCACGAACCAGCATCAAAGGGAGGTTACGTTTAAAATTGTGAAATGTCAATAAAAATAACTTTATCCTAAATGTCCGATTTGAAAATTTACCAAAAATCTTACTTCTGCTCCAACCAGATTCTGTACAAAACTAAGCATTTTGCACTCCTCAGTAAAGTCATTAGTAATTCAGTCAAATGACCAAAATTCTGCTACTTTTTCTGAGTTGGGCTGAACTGCAGGCTGTGTTTACAGAGTAGAAAGGGAAGAATTAATCAAAGAGATTCGTGTAGTGAAACA
>NC_072786.1:2903756-2953756 GCF_022539595.1 Amphiprion ocellaris
ACTGTTGTCAAACCAGCATGCAAAATGCAACAACCTGTGAAAAGAATCTGTGCACACTTAGATCTAAAGGATTCATCACATGATGAACCAAGTTCCTGCTCACTGAACCTGCATCAGGGCAAAATGTCAAGTGACTGAAAGCATGACGGAGGTATGTACAGTCTTGTTTTTTATATTTGATCGGATGCTTTGGACTTCTTGTATTGTTAGGGCAGCAGAAACTTAGAGGTAAAAACCTAAAATGACTACTGATTGATTGATTATGGATATTTGAACATTCAGTATTTAATCTTCTGAACCCCAAGAAGCTTCTGGATGCTTCTGTCACATTTTAAATCACTGTGGGCTCATTTTTCACTACCATATAAAGTCCTGCACCTTAATGGAAACAGCAAAACTAAGTGGAGAGAACTCAGACATGTATTTTTGTGCAGAACTGCAAAGGTAACATTATAAATTCTCTGATTATTTATTTTACAACAACTAAACAAACTAACTGGAATATACATGTACAACATTTTAAGTGCCCATCGGTGCTGTCAATACTGAGGGGAAAATGGTGACTAATTACGATAGATATTTAATTATTTACATTTTTTAATCGTTTTTACACTCGTCTCTTCTCTGTTCTATGTAAACACATCCTGTAGTTCAATAAAGTTTTCCAATGGAACAACAAATCATGGATGAGCAGTTACAACATAAAGCAATTCTTTCTGTTTTTACAAGTTTTTGCTCTGTAAAATTATGCAATTTTTGTGATTATTTCAAAGATAACAAGCCTTTCACTGTTTGTTTTTCTTTTTACCACTATAAAGTTGCTCTATATTAGTTAAAATTGCTTGATATTAAAGTTGCTCTATATCAGCTGAAGTTGCTCTATATTAATTGAAGTTGCTCTATAATAGTTAAAGTTGCTCTACAATAAGCCTTTGATGCACAATATGGGTCAAAAGTGACCCAAATCCAATGGAAAATAGGTATCTTCTGACCCACACTGCACATCAAAGGGTTAAAGTTGCGCTAAAGGAGTAAAAATTGCTCTAAAATGAGTTAAAGTTGCTTTAAAGGAGCTGAAGTTGCCCTATATTAGTTCAAGTTGCCCTAAAGGAGCTAAAGTTACTCTAAAATGAGTAAAAGTTGCTCTAAAATGAGTTAAAGTTGCTTTAAAGGAGCTGAAGTTGCCCTATGTTAGTTCAAGTTGCCCTAAAGGAGCTAAAGTTGCTCTAAAATGAGATAAAGTTGCTCTATATTAGATAAAGTTGCTCTACATTAGTGAACTTAACAATGTCTATATTTATGATTCATTTAATGTTATCTTCACTGAAAAAGCACATCTTTTCTTTCCAAATAAGGACGTTTCTGAGCCCAGACTGTTGACTGGTCGTGTAGATGTCTGTCTCCGGTAATACAATCATTCAGCTGAGCTGGTTGTTGTTTTAAGCCTCTTCTCCAGCACTTTCATGGATCACATGTGTGTGTACTGCTGCTGCCTCTGTCCCTCAGTCTGTACCTTTAGAACCATGGTGTGCTGCTGTGGGATGCAGGTGCAGCACTGCATGCTGGTTAATGGGGGCTCACCGCCAGATCTTATCTGAGTTCTAGTTAGAAAACAACATTTAAGCCTCAACTCCGACCTCAGCAACCACACCGGGACATACAGTGGTTATTTAATGCTGAAATTTAACTGAGAACTTTGTATAAACATTATAATAAAAGATGAGTGGAGGAAATTTTGTCTAAACTTTAATCTCCACACGTGCATGTGAATTACTGATTAGTGAGCGACTGATCCATACAAGCCTCGTTAAACCCCGTCTGAATGTGAGTGTGTTTCAGTGGACCAGAGGTGTGTAGAGGGAGATTAAGGGGTGTTTGTGAGTGACTTAGAGGAAGAGGTATGTGTTGATGTGCCATGCGATGCCTGAGAATCATTTCTAATGTTTTTCTCCCTCCATGTCCCCAGGCCTTCACCGCCTTCATGTCCACACATGCCGACTCTCCCCCTCCTCGTCCTCTTTTCATCTCTCCTTCTCGTGTTTTTCTGTTACTTTAATTCTGAGGACCTCGTGTTAATCCTCCTGTCGTCCTGCGTGTCAAACTGACTCATTTTAAAGCCTGAAAATGTGGGAAAAAAATATGTTTTCAACGTCAAAACTTCCACATTTTCAACATTTTTTGGGAAATTTTTGAACATTTTTTGGTGGAAAAAAGAAATGTTAAAAAAAAAGTTTCTTAAGAACATTCAGAAAAAAAAATCAACCAAAATCCAGCGAATTTTGCTTGATTTTGGTTGAATTTTTTGTGAATGTTCTTAAAGAAAATATTAGAAGTTTTACTGATATATATGGAATCACTTTAGATATTTTTAGGGGTTTTTTTTGAAGATTTTTACTCATTTTTGAAAATATTTACAAGAATTTTCTTGCCAAATTTGGGGGATTTTTTTTTTTTTTAAAAATAAAACTTTGAAGGGAAACTTTTAATGAATTATTGGAATTTTCTTCCTGAAGGTTTTGCAAATTTTCTGAAACTTGGGGAATTTTTTTTGCTGAATTTTTGGATTTTTTTCATACAAGGAACAATATTTTTTGATGCCCTTAAATGAGGACAACAGGAGGGTTAAGGAAAATATTAGAACTTTTACTGATATATATGGAATCATTTTAGATATTTTTAGGATTTTTTGGGAAGATTTTTATTCATTTTTTGAAAATATTTACAATTTTTAGTTTTTTTTTTTTTTTTTGTTTCTTGCCAAATTTGGGGATTTTTTTTAAAATAAAACTTTTAAGGGAAAGTTTAAGGAATTTTCTTCCTGAAAGTTTTGAAAATTTTTAGAAATTTTAGGGATTTTTTTTGCTGAATTTTTGGATTTTTTTCAGACAAGAGAACAATATTTTTGATGCCTATAAATGAGCACAATAGGAGGGTTAAAAGTTTTATTTAAAAAAAATCCCCCAAAATTGACAAGAAAATTCTTGTAAATATTTTCAAAAAAATAATAAAAATCCTCCAAAAATCCTAAAAATATCTGAAGTGATTAGATACATTTTTAAAAAAAAATTTTTTTCTTGCCAAATTAGGGGATTAAAAAAACTTTTAAGGAATTTTTGGAATTTTCTTCCTGAAGACTTTTCTGAATTTTTTTGCATATTTTTTTGATTTTTTTCAGACAAGGGAAGAATATTTTTTGGTGCCCATAAATGAGGACAACAGGAGGGTTAATCGGTATTTTTGCTTCAGTTTTAAATCACATGACAGGTGCTGCTCCTGTTGAGGTTTACGATCCGACTCATTCTTGTTTTGCTGCTTCTTTTAGCTCACTGTTTTGGCATCAGCAGCATATTTACTGTATCGTGATGTTCTCATGGACCTTTGTTTTCAGCAAACAGGCCGATAAATCCCTCCGTACACTACCTGCCCGGCACCAAACACCACAGAGATAAAGTTCGAAACCAGTTGAGGAGCAGCTAGCAGCTAAACAGTCCGATTTTTCCCAGGAGCCGCTGCAGATCGAAACAGGAAAACAGCTCCAGTGAATTCTGGACTTGGATTCAACAGGTGGCCAGAAATACGATTCTTATAAGATGATGATGTTGTTCTAGTTCTGCTGGTGGCCGATGATGGAGCCATAAACGTCCAGTCAGTTTTGATGCTCCATGTTTCCTGTCTCGATTTTGGAGTTTTGTGTCTCAGTTTTGTCATTTTGTGTCTCAGTTTTGTCATTTTCTGTCTTGTTTTTGTCATTTTGTGTCTCAGTTTAGTCGTTCTGTGTCTCAGTTTTGTCATTTTCTGTCTTTTTTTTGTCAGTGTCTCAGTTTAGTTGTTTTGTGTCTCACTTTTGTCATTTTGTGTCTCATTTTTGTCATTTTCTGTCTTGTTTTTGTCATTTTGTGTCTCGGTGTTATCAATTCCTGTCTAGTTTTTGTCATTTTGTGTTTCGTTTTTGTCATTTTGCGTCTCGATTTTGTCATTTTGTGTCTCGTTTTCATCATCTTGTGTCTCAGCTTTTGTGTTTCCTGTCTCATTTTTGTCATTTTGTGTATCTGTTTTTAATAAAAAATGACTGGATATCACTAAAATGTCAACTAAATCAGCGTCCAAATTTAATGCCAACCACCTTCTAATTAGCTAAACAATAATAAAATGAGCTGATTCAGAAATAGTTTGGATTGTGTTCTTTTTATTAAGTTGAGATAATCAGGACAGATATTTCTTCTTTCAGATTTGATTTTTCATGTTCAAGAGAAAAGCTAAAGCAGCTGGTCAATGAGTGCAGTTTTACTGATATCAGTTACATAAAATACTGAAAGTTTTCACTAATATGAACACATGAAATATTTTACACTGAGATTTAGTTCATTAAACTGAACTTACAATAACTTTTTTTCCCTAAAACTTATCGTCACTTAACAGAAAGTCACTCAGTCAAGCAACACTGGGGTCCAAATGTGCTGATATGAACTATTTTGTTATTCTCTCTAATGTCATAACCCATTTAGAAATGTTTGAAGGTATCTGACTGCTGCAGGGTGTGTTTTGAATAGATGTGATAAGAGCATGACTGCATGTACAAAAAGACTCATCCCCAGTGGAAGCTGGTCACAACAGCAGTGAAAAATGATAATAATATTATCTGTTATGTAACATATTGGGGAAATCTGTAAAATAATCAGTTTTTGATTTATATAATTTTGGCAAATGTGTGTAAATGTGGACATTATTTACAGTTTGGGCCTGTTTTTAGAGTATATACATGTAAAGTTATTCTTTATTTTCTGTGTAATTTAACAAAACTGAAACTTGATTTGTTAAACAGTGTTCTCAGATCTTGAGGTAAAACCACACTGTAAAAATAGTCAAAACTATATTAATATTATACTATTACAGTATGTAAAAGTTTAAAAAAAAATTAGCATCAAAATCTTCTAAAAGATTCTTAAAGTAACAAAAGTAAAGTATCATTATGATGAAAAATGTACTTTATGTGCATTATTATATGATATATATTACTGGATTCCAATTATTGCATCCAGTAATAAACATTTATTCCTCTGGGAACCTGGGAAGGCTTTGTGAGCGGATTCTTTGACGGTCCACATTTCTAATTCAAGTTTGAAGCAGTTGCTGTCATTACTGTGGAAGGCTTTGATTTACTTTCCATCATCCAAACCCTAGAGGAAGCTTCAAATTCTCCAGAAATCCTGTGTAGCACACCCATCCTGTAAAAAGTGCATAATTTACAACCTTTCAGAAACATCTCCTGTAGTGCTGTGTGTTTCTTTTACCTTCCATATCAGGGGTGATCTGACACAGCAGCCGGCAGAAGTGTTTCCTTCCATATGACCATGACACCACATACTGATCCTTAGCTCCATCCTTAAACACCCACTAGCAGCTTGTCAACAGCACACTTCCAGCTAGCTCAGAAAATGAATTAAATTTAGCATAAATAAAGACATTAATGAAGAAAAAAGGAGGTTCTAATATTGTGTATGCACCTTAGTTTGCTACAATTTCTAGCTTAGTGTCATGAAGTTTCATTTAATGTAGAGTAGCTGCTAGCTTAGCTCAACATTAGCTAGCTATATTTGCATTCGTTCGCTAAGTCTGGATGGAAACAGAAACGTTAAGTCGCACCAAAAACAGTCACACCTAAAATTTTGGGTGCATTCATTGTTTACAAAATATAACAATGATTACAGAAAAGTACAGCAAAATTAACACAAACTGTGTAGTGGAAATTCACAACATGTCATCTCACAGCACATCGCATAGTAAAATGAAGATGTTGCACATTTCAAATGGAGAAACTCACCTTTTTCTTTGGATTCCCTTTGAGCAAACACCTAGCAACAGTGTAAAGAACAAAAAACTTCCCTTTTTTGTTGCCACATTTCACAACATCTCAGATTTACCTGGTCACCCTTTGGGGGTTGAACCACAGGACTGACCTATCAAAATGTATAAAGCAGTTATATATGATATTAATGCACCAAAACATCTGAAACTGGATATTAATGCACCAAAACATCCAAAACCTGCATATTAATGCACACAAAACGTCCAAAACTGGGATATTATTGCAGCTTTACCTGGTCAACCTTTGGGGGTTGAGCCACAGGACTGAACTATCAAAGTGAATCAGTCAAAACCAATCACATGCATGTACTTCTACTCATGAAGGATGCTGAATGCAGTACTTTTACACCAATATGTTTCTGCGTGAGTAAAGTACTTCCTCCATCCTGCTCAGTGCAGACGTTCAGATTAGACAGTGAAGGTGTTTGTGGGAACTGGCCTTGAGGCGTAGACGCAACAGGAAGCAACAGGAAGCCACAAACACATGCACTGCTGCAGCTGAACCACAGACCTCTCTCTCTCTCTCTCTCTCTCTCTCTCTCTCTCTGTGTGTCTCTCTGTCTCTCTGTTGCTCGCTCGCCCATTGTCCCGGCATGGACTGGCCATTCTCAGCCTGTGATGGAGATGTCCTGCGGGGGGTTGCATGCTGTGGGAAGCTAGTTGATGAATGAGCGTTTGGCATGCTTGCACAGATGCATAGTTTGCTCCGGTATAGTTTATGCGTGTGTGTGTTATTGTAGTAACGGCGAATGCATGCATGCATGTGTGTGTGTGTGTGTGTGTATGAACACAATGCCTCGCTTGTGCTGCTATAGAATGGAGTTATGGCCTTTGTCCTGTCAGCATTCTTGTGCTGCTGTTGGCCCCGGAGTGCATGGCAGCTCCCGCAGGCTCAGGGACAATGACCCCCTCCACCTTCCCTTCCTCTCGCTGGGAGTCACAATGCCTCTGCTCGGCAGCACCCATCACCCTGAGACAGATGCCCCGAAAAACCGGCCCGCTATGGGTGTCACACGGCAACAGGAGCCCAGAGCCCCGGATGTGTTAAGGACTGGGATTGTTGAGTGTGTTTATTGTAATGACCAGCGAAGCTGTCATTCACTAAACCAGGTTGAACTATTAAAACTTAATGTCTGGATATTAATGCACCAAAACATCCAAAACCTGGATATTAATGCACCCAAACACCCAAAACCTGGATATAAATGCACCAACATGTTGAAAATCTGAATAATAATGCATCAAAACATCCAAAACTGGGATATTAATGCACTAAAACATCTAAAACTGGGATATTAATGCACTAAAACATCTAAAACTGGGACATTAATGCACCAAAACATCTAACACTGGGATATTAATGCACCAAAACATCCAAAACTGGGATATTAATGCCCTAAAACATCCAAAAATGAGATATTAATGCACTAAAACATCTAAAACTGGGACATTAATGCACTAAAACATCCAAAACTGGGATATTAATGCACCAAAACATCCAAAACTGACTTTAAACCCACAAACAGCTGGCTTCTGAGGAGGACAGGAGGGGACCACTGGAAGCAGAAAATATGTAAAGGTTGGATTTGCTCTGAGCCATATAGTAGGAGGAAGTGTGTGCTGGATCAGGGAGTCATGTGGTCAGTATTATCCCATCAGCTGTGATTCACTCGCAGAGGAAATGAGAAGATCGAGGCGACGGAAACCAGACTGGAACTCCTCCACTGCAGCCGTTCACCTAAAAATACTCACCCCTGTCCTCAGAAACCATTCATGCTCTCCGGTTTTACTTAATTGCACATGAAAACACACACACACGCATGCAGACACGCATCAGGAATGTTCCTCAACACGAGGAGCAAGCCAGAACAAGGAGGGCGATGTTGACATAGCAGAGCGATCGAGACGCTACCGCTGATTATTTTACACACTGGAAAAAATGCTCTTCTCAAAACAAGAAAAAAAACTTATTTCAAGGAACTTTTACCTTGAAATAAGTGAAAAAAAATCTGCCAATAGAACAAGTGAAAAATGTCTTGGTGAGATTTCCTGAAATAAGATATGATATTTAGAATATTGAGATCTTAAAATTAGCTGGGAAAACTTATTTTAGGCTCTGCTTTACCAGGATTGTCAAGCTTAGGTGTCTTAAAATAAACCAGACATGCTAAAAAAAAAAAAAAAAAAAAAAAAATAGCAGTTTTTCACTCAAAAATAGATTTTTGCTTTCATGTAACCTCCTAATCTGAGATGTATTAACCCTCCTGTTGTCTTCATTCAAAAAATATTGTTTCCTTGTCTGAAAAAAAATCCCAAAAATCAGCAAAAAAATCCTCAAATTTCTGAAAATTTGCAAAACCTTCAGGAAGAAAATTCCAATAATTCCTTAAGAGTTTCCCTTAAAAGTTTTATTTAAAAAAAAAAAAAAAATCATCCAAATTTGGCAAGAAAATTCTTGTAAATATTTTCAAAAAATGAGTACAAATCTTCTAAAAAAACCCTAAAAAAATCTAAAGTGATTCCATATATATCAGTAAAACTTCTAATATTTTCTTTAAGAACATTCACAGAAAAATCAACCAAAATCCAGCAAAATTCACTGGATTTTGGTTGATTTTTTTTGTGAATGTTCTTAGAAAAACTTTTTTTTTAAACATTTCTGTTTTTTCCACCAAAAAATGTTCAAAAATTTCCCAAAAATGTTGAAAATGTGGACATCTGAGGTTTTACTGTGAAAATATATTTTTTCCCACATTTTCAAACTTTAAAACGGGTTAATTTGACCCGCAGGACGACACGAGGGTTAATGTTATTTTGAGTTTTCTTGTAAAATTCAAATCAAAACAAGATAATTTCCAGATTGTCTGACTCAACAAGATATTTAAGATGCATTGTCTTAAAACAAGTCCCTCCATCTGCTGAAATGTCTCTTGTTAAGTGAATTTATCTTAAATTAAGTGGGATGAGACATTTTGAACAGACTTGGTAAGATCTGGAGTTTTTGCAGTGCAGCCACGTAAACAAGGGCCTGATGCCATGGAGTCAGTATGAATGAGGCTGCAGAAGACAACAGACGGACTCATGACAAGCTGGGATCAGAAACAGATCAGACACCAGAAGCTGTCAGGTGGCCAACATTAACATCAACATTAACATGCAGCCTCACCAGCAGAGCCGAGCTGTACATCTGAGGAGCAGAAATTACAGAGATGTGTTTGTTTACAGGCTGTGGAGCATTTCCTCCTGGCTGCAGCAGCACCTGTGTTTTCAGCCGCTACTAAACCAGCAGCGTATCCAGCTGCGTTCACGCCACCATGAAACCACCGGAACGGCTTCCTTTCACTGAAATTATCCAGCAGCTCTCGGTGAAAACAGGTTGCAGAGCTGCATGTGTGTTTACCTTTGTTCATGTGTTTATGAGGGCCAGGTTCCAGAAGGTAAACTGTAAGGATCTGGTGCAAAATAAACCTCCGTTGCAGGTAAACAGGTAGTAGGTGGACATAACTACCTACATTTATTCAGGTACTGCACTTATGAACAATTTGTAACTTAGTTGCAAGTGATACAATTTGTTATTTTCCATATAAAATCTGATATGTTGCAAGAAAAATATCTGTCATGATTATCTCAACTTAATAAAAAGAACACAATCAAATCTATTTCTGAATAAACTCATTTTATTATTGTTTAGATAATTAGAAGGTGGTTGTCATTAGATTCGGACGTTACTTAAGTTGATATTTTAGTGATATCCAGTCATTTTTTATGAAAAACCGAGACACAAAATGACAAAAACAAGACAGTGACAAAAACGAGACACAAAATTACAAAAACAAGTCACAAAATGACAAAATCGAGACACAAAATGACAAAAATGAGAAACAAAATAATAAAAACGAGGCAGAAAATGACAAAAATGAGAAACAAAATGACAAAAATGAGATGCAAAATGACAAAAACGAGACAAAAAGCGACAAAACTGAGACACAAAACTTGGAGCAGGTCATGTGATTTGGAATTAACACACTTCCTTGAGAGGTGTTTTTGTAATGGATAACTTAGAAGGTGCTTGTTATTAAATTCGGACGGTTATTCAGTTGACATTTTAATGATATCCAGTCATTTTATATTAAAAACCGAGACACAAAATGACAAAAACAAGACACAAAGTGACAAAACTGAGACACAAAGCGACAAAAACGAGACGTGAAACGTCAAAAATAAGTGATTGTTTCCATAATAAATAATTATGGAATTTGTAAAGACATGATCATAATGAGCATAAAAAACATTTTTCTTTTTGACTTTTAATCAAAATGTATTCAAAATATATCTCATGGACTTCAAAAGTCCCTCAGTTATAGATTGACCCAGCAACAAATGAAAACATGAGATCTGCATGTTGTGGAGTCAGTTCAGGCTTGACAGGGGCTCCTTTGATTACATTTTCTTGCTGCACCTTCTTCTTCTGTGGTGTTTTAATGACACTGGATTGGTAATTTAGGGCCACCTGCTCATCCCACTGCAATTTCTTTTGTTGGCTTTATGCAAATTTGCTTCTAATTTGCGCCATGTTGGGATGGAAGTTAAGCTAGATGTGACAAGGAACCATGACCAGAAGTCAACGCAATGTGCTTCATAGGGTTATAATATGCTCATAAAGGAAAATGATGACATGTAAAGTAGCCAGTAACTGAAGTAACTTTCCCTGCTGGCACCGATGTAGCTCTTCTGGTCACATTCCTCTTCCTGTTTGCACCTGTTCACCCCTTCCCCTGCTGTCTGGAAACGGCTCGGAAGAAGGTAAGAGGAGCAGTGACCTCTCTGTCACAAATCTGTGAACGGGCCACGAACGAGGAAATGTGGGCACAAGAGGCTATCTGGCCTCGACTGGGAGAAAACATGCACTCCTGCTCGCCTTCTCGCCTTCAAAATGACAAAATCGAGACAGAAAATGACAAACACCAGACACAAAATGACAAAGTGGGACATAAACTGACAAAAATAAGACAGAAAATGACAAAACTGAGACACAAAATGACAAAAACCAGACACAAAATGACAAAATGAGACACAAACTGACAAAAATGAGACAGAAAATGACAAAACTGAGACACAAAATGACAAAATGAGACACAAAATGACAAAATGAGACATAAACTGACAAAAACAAGACAGAAAATTACATAACTGAGACACAAAATGACAAAAATGCAACACAAAATGACAAAAACGAGACAGAAAATGACAAAATCGAGACAGAAAATGACAAACACCAGACACAAAATGACAAAATGAGACATAAACTGACAAAAATAAGACAGAAAATGACAAAACTGAGACAGAAAATGACAAAATGCAACACAAAATGACAAAAATGCAACACAAAATGACAAAATGAGACACAAAATGACAAAAATGCAACACAAAATGACAAAAACGAGACAGAAAATGACAAAATTGAGACAGAAAATGACAAAAACCAGACACAAAATGACAAAATGAGACATAAACTGACAAAAACGAGACAGAAAATGACAAAACCGAGACACAAACTGACAAAACGAGACACGAAACAAGAAATATATCCACGAACGAGGAAATGTGAGCACAAGAGGCTGTCCGGCGTCGGCTGGGAGAAAACATCCTTGTCGTCGGCTCGGCTCGGCTCGGCTCGGCTCGGCTCGGCTCGGCCGGCAGACGGGTGAGCGACCTCCGACCTCCGACCCGGCCTGCCGCGGAGCGCCGCTCGACCCGCCAGGAATGTGTCCACACCTCTGGGCCAACCACGTCACAGCGAGTGGAAAACACGCGCTCCGGCTAAACCCAAACAGAGCGTGTGCTCCTCTCTGTTATGGTCTACATTCTGCAGCGCTGTGTGAATGCAGGGGAGAGTGTTTTGGGAGCGAGACTCGTGGATGACTTAATCTGCAGGGACACAGCGGACGAAGGGCTGAGAAAGACAGCGCCGTGATAAGGATATTTTTGTCCCATGTATGTGAAGTATTTCAAGGCCCGGGTAGTTTTATATCAACTGTCGCTGAGAGAGTGAGTGAGTCTGGGGGCAGCTCTGCTCAGAGAGAGATTTTGGACAAGTTCACAGGAATAACGCATCACTATATCAGATTCACCTGAAGTCTGAAGACATTTTGCAAATTTGAAAGTTATTTCGGACTAAATCTATGTTTTCACATGAAATGCAAGGTACTTCAGGTGACTGACAGACACAGGAAGTATCTTGTTCAGGATTGTGGATTTGTTTTTAAAATGTAGTCTTTCCTCCATTCAGGATGGAAAATTAAAGAATTCCAAATAAATCTGAAGAATTTTTTGGTGCAAAAAAAGAAATGCTAAAAAAAATGTTTCTTTAAGAACATTCGGAAGAAAAAAATCAACCAGAATCCAGCAAATTTCGCGAGATTTTGGTAATTTTTTTCTGAATGTTCTTAAAGAAAATATATATATATATATATGAAATCACTTCAGATATTTTTAGGATTTTTTTGGAAGATTTTTATTAATTTTTTGAAAATATTTACATTTTTGAATTAATTGTTTTATTTTTATTTCTTGCCAAATTTGGGGATTTTTTTTTAAATAAAACTTTTAAGGGAAACTTTTAAGGAATTTTTGGAATTTTCTTCCTGAAGATTTTGCAAATTTTTATAAATTTGGGAATATTTTGCTGAGTTTTTTGATTTTTTTTCAGACAAGGGAACAACTGTTTTTGGTGCCCGTAAATGAAGACAACAGGAGGGTTAATGAAGTCATTACTACATAGAGGAGGGTCCAAATCAAACTTTTAGTGAATAGATACGATGGTCAAACAGCAAAAATAAGACCGAAGTTGTAATAAGCTGAAGTTTTCCTTTAATATTACCACGTACAAAAAACAATTAAACAGACGGGGGGAAGATGAGCAATAATATTTATATAGATATATACAAATAATACTGTACAAGAGCACAAGGAAGGAAGGAACAAGAAGAATTTTGTGAATTCAGCAGAGGAGTGTAAATATGAGATGAATCAATGCACATAATTGTGCATGATAAACATTGGAGCGGTGCGGAGAAGCTTCAGAGCTGGACTGAATCTGGACTGTGCTCGTATTGTGGCGCTGCATTCAACCGCTCTGGTCTCGACATTCACACAAACGCAGGCAGGCAAATACATTCACGTTGGGGGTAAAACCCATTCGCTCCGATTTCAACACAGGCACACCTGGACTGGCTAAGATTTATCCACCTGTAGTGGCTTGTATGGCTTGCAGAATTGAATCCTCCTCGCTTTGTGTGTCCGTTTCCCCTCAGTCCGTCTGAGGCTAAAGTGCTGCCGTTGTGTTTTACTGGATGCTAAAGGGTTCGGGGAGCTCTCGGACGTTTCTCTGAATTCCTCAACCTCTCCAGCTTCCAGCAGCAACAGCAAAGGAAATTTCTGCTTGAATCCCACATAAGAATGCAAGAATGAGAGCTCCCTCAGATGCCAGACAGATGTCTTGGTAAAATTACATGCCTTCAGCCGCTGCAGTTCACCTCTAGGTTTGTGTTCTCTTCTCGTCGGAGGGATTCAATCATCTGTTCAGTTCCTCCAGAAACCTGCCAGACCTCGATGCGACCTAACAATCCACACCTGGAGGGAAAAGGAAAATCCACGGCAAAAACAGTCTCGTCTGTAACGTCACCAAGTTCCTCCGGTGTTTTTCTGCCGTCCGTCTACCAGTTGCAGTCCTTCTTGAGTAGCGTGAGGACTTTGCGGCCCAAACTGGCTTTCCAAGGCTTCACGAAGCTCTTCATGTTGACCAGGAGGCGGCCGTGCTTTCTGTCCGAGTGTCCCGCCACCAGATACTCCACCCCTGAAACGAAATCAAACATCAGTGACCTTCTGGGATGAATTCTTTAAACTTTCAGTCAACTTTAACCCTCCTGTTGTCTTCATTTACAGGCACCAAAAAATATTGTTTCATTGTCTGAAAAAAATCCAAAACCTTCAGGAAGAAAATGCCAATAAGTTGCCAAAAGTTTTATTTTTAAAAAATCCCCCAAATTTGGCAAGAAAATTCTTGTAAATATTTTCAAAAATGAGTAAAAATCTTCCAAAAAATTCTAAAAATATCTGAAGTGATTCCATATATATCAGTAAAATTTCTAATGTTTTCTTTAAGAACATTCACAAAAAAATCAACCAAAATCCAGTGAAATTTTTGTGAATGTTCTTCAGAAACATTTTTAACATTTCTTTTTTTCCATCAAAAATCTTCAAAAATTTCTCAAAAATGTTGAATATGTGGACATCAGAAGTTTCACTGTGAAAATCATTTTTTTTCTCCACATTTTCAAAGTTTAAAACGGGTCAATTTTGACCCGCAGGATGACACAAGGGTTAAAACATTCAGAAAAATTTTTTTTCTGAATGTTCTTAAGAGAATATTAGAACTTTTACTGGTATACATGGGATCACTTCAGATATTTTTAGGATTTTTTGGAAGATTTTTATTCATTTTTAATGATTAAAAAGAACAAAAATATTTACAATTTTTAATTTTGTTTATTTTTTAAATTTTTTTATTTCTTGCCTATTTCTTTCTTTTTTTTTTTTTTTTTTTAAATACAACTTTTAAGGGAAACTTTTAAGGCATTTTGGGAATTTTCTTCCTGAAGATTTTGCTAATTTTTTAAAATAAATTTGGGGAATTTTTTTGCTGAATTTTTGGATTTTTTTCAGACAAGGAAACAATATTTTTGGGGGCCATTAAATGAGGACAACAGGAGAGTTAAAGAAAATATTAGAATTTTTATTGGTATATATGGAATCACTTTAGATATTTTTAGGATTTTTTTTGGAAGATTTTTACTCATTGTTTGAAAATATTTATAACTGTAATTTTTAAAATTTTTATTTCTTGCCAAATTTGGGATTTAAAAAAAATAAAATAGAAGGGAAACTATTAAGGAATTTTTGGAATTTTCTTCCTGAAGATTTTGCTAATTTTTATAAATTTGGGAAATGTTTTTTGCTGAATTTTTTGATTTTTTTTCAGACAAGGAAACAATATTTTTTGGTTCCCCCTAGATGAAGACAACAGGAAGGTTAAAGCTCAGAGGCTCTTTGCACAGAAACAAATATGGCACCAGGAGCTGCCGGATGGATTTCAACAGAAGAACAAAAGCATCTTTGGTCAGCCGTTGTGTGTTTGTGTGTGTGACCTGGGTTGAGGATGGGGCAGGTGCAGCCCCGGGCGGTCCAGGACTCGGGGTAAAGGGTGACTCGGCCTCGCTGGATCTTCACTTTGGTGTTCTGACTGAGCACCTTCTGAACCTTGACCTCCACCTCGGCGTGGGAGCCCTTATCGTGGGCCGACAACACCTTCACCTTCAGCACTGAGACACAGCGAGACAGACCAGCGCTAATGAGACCTTCAGGAACCTTCGGAGGACGTTTTAAGAGACAACACCGTGGCGAAAGCTCGACCGTTTTCAAACTTAAATCTAGACTCTGTCTTGTTGAGCCACAGAACAGAAGAAGAATCGACTGTTTCCGCACTAAAATGCAACAAAAGGTGAATATGAACGATAGAAGAAAAACTTTCAGGAAAACTTTAAGTGTAGCAACATTTCTACTACTGTTAGCTATTCCAAATCCACATTTTTTCCGATTAGGTTTGACTGTCTTGGGGTTTGTTCTCAATCAGAATTCACATTTTCAAAAATGAATTTCCACCTATTGGGTGCAGGTAGTTTTATGATTATTTCAATCCAGGTGCAGAATTTTGGACCTTGAAACACATCTGTGGTTGTAATGAAAGACAATTATTCTTTTACCATGAAAAAACTAAAACTAAATAAATCATTTTAATGACATTTTTCTTGTTGGACTTCTGGTTAGATCTGCTGATGAGTTCTCACCGTAGGCATAGTTCATGGTGCAGAAGAGTTTACTGTTGGTCAGGGCTTGCTCTTTGCACTCACACTTCTCTGCAGGGGCAAACACAAGCACAGGTTTTGTCATTTTGTGTCTCGTTTATGTCATTTTGTCTCTCAGTTTTGTCATTTTGTGTCTTGTTTCTGCCACTTTTGTCTCTTTGTCATTTTCCGTCTCGTTTTTGTCATTTTATGTCTCACTTTTGTCGTTTTATGTCTCACTTTTGCCATTTTGTGTCTCGGTTTTGTCGTTTTGTGTCTCGGTTTTGTCGTTTTGTGTCTTGTTTTTGACATTGTTTGTGGTCTCAGATACTGTACATGGAGTCCTAAGAATGCAAGCACAGTGTGTGTGTCCAGAGAGGAATGTGCCTATGAAAGCTGCAGTTACAGGGTGGTGGTGTAGGGGGGCAAAGAGAAGGGACACCATCCACACACACCTACACACACACACCTACACACACACACCTACACACACACACACACACACACACACACACACACACACACACACACACACACACACACACACACACACACACACACACACACACACACACACACACACAGTCTCTGTATCTCACCTGAGTAGTGGAGAGCAGAGAAGAGTTCATCTGCTCTGAAGATCCTCACCGGTTCGCTGGAGTTTCCCTCCAGGTTGTACAGATCCAGGTCAGAGCTGCAACACAACATCACCACACATCAGCAGGTCAATATGTAACTGCAGGACTTTTTGTATCATCGTTGACATTTTTGCTGTTTTCAGGCCTAAAATCAACATGGCCGCCTATAACCAAACACCACATGGCATTTTTACAGAAAGATTCTTCTAAATATTATATATACAACTGAGTAAAATTGATATTGAAAGTTTCTAAAGATATTGTAGTAAACCTGTTGACATGCCATAAATCCACACTTGACTCACACACTACTTTATATTAAATAACTCAGAAAGCCTTAGAGTCTGGCCAGTCTTTTCTTCAGGAGGAAATGACATCATGTGGAGCAGGTCATGTGATCTGGAATTAACACACTTCCCTGAGGGGTGTTTTTTTAATGGGTAACTTAGTTGAAAGTGGACAGAAAATGACAAAAACGAGACAGAAAACGGCAAAAACGAGATACAAAACGACAAAACCGAGACACAAAGCGACACAAACGAGACAGAAAATGGCAAAAACGAGACACAAAATGACAAAAACAAAACAAAGAAATAACTGAAAATCAAAAAACTTTTATTTTCAATGATTCCAGTTGTTTTATTTTACATTATATTATGTTTATTTTTTGGCTTTTAATCGATTAATTGATATCATACACTGATGAAAATACAATAATTACCCAACCCAGACTATTTAAATTAATTTATTTGACTTCCCCAATGGTATCTGATTTTAGGAATTTATTTATAGTTTTAACAGTTTCGTCTTTAAAATAAAAAGAAAATATTTTAGGGGGAAAATGGAAATCATGTGGTTGTTTTACACTTACAAGTATGCATTTCACGGTGTATTTTTGTAATTTCAATGAGAGAATAATAGAATAAAAAGGATAAATTCTGTAAAATGCTGCTCTGTGTTACTGTGTAAACAGCGCATTATTTCCAATTTTCAAAAGCAATTATTAATCCAGATCATTTTTATTTTGGAATCTGATTTATCAGCATGAATTAAGCTGCTTTAACTCAATCATTTTTTCACCGATAAGTAACTTCCAGCACATTTTGAACAGTCAGTGACTATGAACAGTGGCCCACAGGGTCTTGGTGCTGTGTGGGAGTAGAGCTCATAATAAGCTAATTAGTGCCATTATGTAATTATTGGTTGTTGAAGAACTGGGCAGAGGAAGTTCTGTGTTTCTGCTATCGGTTACATTCATTCATTCAGCCTCTGCAAACATAGTGGTGAGTTTAGGTATCAGCAGAAAAGGTCCTTTTACACTGCAAAAACTCTAAATCTTACCAAGTCTGTTTGTCTTATTTTTAGTCAAAATGTCTCATCCCACTTGATTTAAGATAAATTCACTTAACAAGACACATTTCAGCAGATGGAGGGACTTGTTTAAAGACAATGAATCTTAAATGTCTTGTTAAGTCAAACAATCTTGAAATTATCTTATTTTAACCCTTGTGTCATTCTGCAGGTCAAATTGAACCACTTTAAAGTTTGAAAATGTGGAAAAAAACATATTTTTTCACAGTGAAACCTTCCACATTTTCAAAAAATTTTGGGAAATTTTTGAAAATTTTTTGATGGAAAAAAAGAAATTAAAAAAAATGTTTCTTTAAGAACAGTTGGGAAAAAATCAACCAAAATTCACTGGATTTTGGTTGACTTTTTCCCGATTGTTCTTAAAGAAAAATATTAGAACTTCTACTGATATATATGGAATCACGAGATATTTTTAGGATTTTTTTTTGAAGATTTTTATTAATTTTTGGAAAATATTTACAATTTACATTTTTAAAATTTTTAATTCTTGCCAAATTTGGGGATTTAAAAAAAAAACTTTTAAGGGAAACTTAAGGGAATTTTCTTCCTAAAGATTTTGCAGTTTTTTTTATAAATTCGGGTAATTTTTTGCTGAATTTTTGGATTTTTTTCAGACGAGGGAACAATATTTTTTGGTGCCTGTAAATGAGGACAACAGGAGGGTTAATACACCTAAGCTTAACAATCCTGGTAAAATAGAGCTTAAAATAAGTTTTCCCAGCTAATTTTAAGATCTCAATATTCTAAATATCATATCTTATTTCAAGAAATCTTACCAAGACATTTTTCACTTGTTCTATTGGCAGATTTTTTCAATTATTTCAAGGTGAAAGTTCCTTGAAATAAGTTTTTTTTTCTTGTTTTAAGAGGAGCATTTTTCCAGTGTGCTCACCTGAACATGCAGTCTCCAGTGAAGGGATCACAGTCTCCTGCACAGTCGCATGGACGGCAGCCGTACTCGTGGAAGCCCCAGTATCCCACCATGCACCTGTCGCAGTGGGCTCCACCTACTCCAGGTTTGCAGATGCAGTTTCCGTTGGAGGGGTCGCAGAGCGAACCGTCAGCCAGGTGGAAGGGCATCGAGCCCATGGGGTGACAGCTGCATGCTAAAAGAGGAAAAAAGTGGAATTAATTTACATAGGAAGATATTAATGTCAATAAAAGCCATGAACATAAAGGCTGCTTTGGATTGAAACTGCTTTTGATGTGTTTGTTTTCTTCAAAAGGCGCAGAAATTGCGAAATCTTGGCAAGTAGCAGCAACATTTTTGGGAGTTTTAGCTCACAGTCGATTAAAACAGGAACCACAGAGCAATGACAGACTGACAAAACTGTCTCTGGTCTCTATCAAACCATCAACAGTGTGTTTCCCAACCACTGGCTCACCACAACACACCCAAAAATGTGTTTTTAATTTTGAATCACACCAGCATCAACAAGAGCAGAGATGTTAAACAAAGGCTAACAACTGTGGTGTTACTTCAACTCAACCAAAGCATCACATTTATCTTTTATGACGTGTTGATCTTTGAAAACTACATTTCAATGTTCGGGTCAGATTTGGCATTTATAGGGGTTGAAAGCCACCCTGAAGTCAAAGTTTCAAGTTAACTACATTCCTGTCAACTGTACATGTTGCTCAGTGCTGATTATCTAACGTTAGCATGCTAACAGATGCAAACTGCTGTAAATAAAGCTTGTTATTTATCACCAGATATGTTACAAGGACTTAAATATCACCATGTTAGCATTGTCAGTCAGTATGTTAGCACAAAACAAACACAAACACAAAAACAAGACATAAAATGACGAAAGCAAAAAACAAAATGACAAAAAATAAGACAAACGACACGAAACAAAAGAGACAAAAAATTTGACAAAAAAGTTACAAAACAACAAAAAATGGACAAATGACACAAACGAGACAAAAAAATGACAAAACGATACACAAAACGGCAAAAATGAGAAACAAAATGACAAAAACAAGCGACAAAACTCAGACCAAAAAAAGACAAAAAATAACAAAAACAAGACAAAATATTACAAAAATTAGATGCACAATGACAAAAGAACAATCTAGTATTTTATTTTATGATCCAAACAACTTGCCATGGTGTAGAAATTATTTTAAATTTATAGTTTTACTAATTTACAATCTGCAGTTCATGTCTTCTCTGTAATTTTTACACTTTGAGGGCCGGATTGGACCCTCTGGAGGGCCGCTTTTGGCCCACAGGCCACATGTTTGACACCCCTGACCTAAGCCAAACCCCGGCCTAATTCTCACCTGAACCCTAACACAACCTCAGATGGGCTTGCATGTCCTCAAGGTCCTCACAAAGACAGGAGTGCACAGAAAAACACTCCCTCCCTAGTGTCCCCTCTAATTGTGTGCTGATAGGGTGTTCTTTAAACAACCTCCAAAAACAATACAGTTGCACACACACTGTAACACCCACCCATGTTTCCACTGGCAGTCTGAGAAAACTCCTGTCTGCTGGGACCTTTCAGGAGGAGGAGTCGGGCCTCCACATAAATCTGTCCTATCTCGGGCCAGACGGGAGGGAGAGATGTGGTGAAGGAGAGGCAGAAGACGAGGCGATAGAGGAGACAAAGAGGGGGTGTTTTAGGAGCCATTTCTCTTCGGTTTAATGATGCTTGAAGCCTGACTGGCAGTAAATGACTGCTTACTGTACACCCAGAAGCCCTCTGAGCTCCTTCTTTTATCATTAATGCTGTCATTGATTACAGAAAAACTGAGATGAAGCAACGACTTTAAATCACGGGGGGCTTCTCAGACTGAACTTTATGACACGAAGCTAATTTTACATGACTGTTGGCTGTAAACAAACACGACTGCATGCTTTTAAAAACACAGATTAAAGTTCATTCCTGATCTCAGATGTTCTGTTTCGTCACGTATTTTTTATAAGCACTTAAATGAGTTCTTTAGATGGATTGCTCCCCATAAAAATAAAAAACATGCAGCTCTGTTAAACCTCTGTGAGCAAAAGTTTCTGTGGCTTGTAGATTTAAATTTATTTGCAGGTTAACCCTGTAAAACCCACAGTTGCAAAAATACAACATCATCAGTTTTTATTCTTTTATTTTCTTTTATATATACATACATACAATTGTTATAATTTTTTGCAATTTTTAAAATATATTTGGTGTTATATATTGTTATTATTTTTTTGCAAATGTTTTTACTATATTTGGGTTTGCATATATATATATATATATATGATTGTTGATATATTATATATATTTCAAATATATATAAACATATATATGTACACATATATATACTGTTATAATTTTTTTGCTTTATTTTGTTGCTCATTTTATATATATATATATATATGTATATATATGTGTATAAAATTGTTATTATTATTATTATTATTATTATTATTATTATTATTATTTTTAATTTTATTTGGGTCTTACAGGGTTTTGACACATTCAAGCATACATTAATGAATTACTGATTAAATATCTAATGATTAAAATGCACCAAAACTCTGCTCTGTAGTTAAAGTTGTTTGTAATAAAAATTTGCTGATTTTCAGAAAAGAAAGTCGAATATGTGAGTATGCTTCATGTCATTTTATGCCATTATTAGAGAGTTTACACAGCAGAAAAAAGGAAATCTGCGCAAGATCTTAAATTTCACAGTTCATTACTTGTGTAAATCATTTATGAACATAAAAGCGAAACCTTGTCCGGTTTTAGTTCCTCTAATCCAAGGATTTATTGCTTTCTCTCTGTTTTCTATCAGGGTCGACTGCAAATCTTTGCACGTTGAACTGTTCTTTACACAAAACAAGACATGCATTAATGCTTCCATGAGTCTGAAATAGACAGAAAGTATATTCCCAAAAGCTTATTTATCAGGAAGAAATATCAGTGTAAGTTTAGCCTCTAAAATATGTGCATTTGCACTTTTTGTGATAAATATATGATGAATATTTGGATTTTGGACAAACAATACGTCTGAAAATGAAATAAAAATGATGTAAAAACTACCTACAGTAGAGCAGCACAGTACATCACTTAGTTTAACATATTTTCTCCTCTTCCTGAAAGCAGACGTGATGTTTGTGTCTGTTTTTAAGTGTTGCCCTGTAAGGACGATGTCCCATCGACCTTCCTGAGCTTCAAACCAGACAGTTTATCAGACGAATCCTTCGGGACGGCGGAGATAAGATAAACCTTATCGCAGGACCCAACGGTACGATATCAATAAAATCATAAAGATATCACATTTATACACTTTATACTCGGGGACGTGCACACAAGGCCATATCTGTGCTGTTGTTTAGTGAGCAGCAGCCTCCACGTGTTAATAATTAACAGAGATTACAGCAGCACCTCTGTTCCAAGCAAAGCCAGAACACGTGTGACGGTGTTTGGTAAAAGCGTGCGAGTTAACAGATCTGAATTTACGAGCATCTGAAGGGGGTCACGACACAAGGACTCCTGTGAGTAAATATGTGTGTTACAGCTACAGGAGCCTTTATGAGCGTGTGCCGAGACGTGACGAGACACCTGCCAACAACCGCAGAAAAACCCGGCGAAGACAACAATCTCACCACAAACACACACCGTAGCTCTCCTTCCCAGTAAGCTGCTTCACACTGCAAAAACTCTAAATCTTACAAAGTCTGTCTTATTTTTAGTCAAAATGTCTCATCCCACTTCATTTAAGATAAATTCACTTAACAAGAGACATTTCAGCAGATGGAGGGACTTGTTTTAAGACAATGCATCTGAAATATCTTGTTAAGTCAAACAATCTTGAAATGATCTTGTTTTGAGTTTTACAAGAAAATTCAAATTAAGTTTAACCTTCGTGTCGTCCTCTGGGTCAAAATTGATCCGTTTCGAAGTTTGAAAATGTTGGGAAAAAAAATATTTTCACAGTGAAAACTGATGTCCGCATTTTCAACAAAGCGAAATTCGCTGGATTTTGGTTGTTTTTTTGTGAATGTTCTTAAGAAAATATTAGAAGTTTTACTGATATATATGGAATCACTTTAGATACATTTGGAAGATTTTTACTCATTTTTTGAAAATATTTACAAGAATTTTCCTGCCAAATTTGGGGGATTTAAAAAAAAAAAAAAAACTTTTAAGGGAAACTTTTAAGGAATTATTGGAATTTTCTTCCTGAAGGTTTTGCAAATTTTCAGAAATTTGGGGAAATTTTTGTTGATTTTTTTCAGACAAGAAAACAATATTTTTTGGTTCCCATAAATGAAGACAGCAGGAGGGTTAATGCATCTCAAATTAGGAGGTTACATGAAAGCAAAAATCTATTTTTGAGTGGAAAAACTCCTTTTTTTTTTTTTTTTTTTAAATAGCATGTCTGGCTTATTTTAAGACACCTAAGCTTGACGATCCTGGTAAAATAGAGCTTAAAATAGTTTTCCCAGCTAATTTTAAGATCTCAATATTCTTAATATCTTATCTTATTTCAAGAAATCTCACCAAGCCATTTTTCACTTGTTCTATTGGCAGATTTTTTCCACTTATTTCAAGGTAAAAGTTCCTTGAAATAAGTTTTTTTTCCTTGTTTTGTGAGGGGCATTTTTTCCAGTGTGGTGTGTATGAGCTTGCGTGAAGCTCGATGAGAGTGTTTTCTTTCCCGGGCCCCTCGGAGGCTGGTATGAAAAAAATGTTCCTCACGACAGAGGGAAATTCCTCCATTGTCAGCGAGCGGCTACGGTGGGATTTCACAACCCACGCCTTCGTCTCGGGGGTTCTCCAGGAACGCCGTTGCTCCTTTTTTTCTATCAATCAGCCGTCAGTCAGGTTCATTAGCCGTCATAGTTAGCGCACAGGTGGGTTTTCAGGTGGAAGGAATACTAATCTCTGAAATTCAAACCCTTACACATCACACCTGCTATAAAGAAGCTGGTGCATGGGGTTCTTATCAGCGACGCAGAGATATCAGAAAAAGACACAGGGGAAAATACAGAGTCGCTATGAGATCCTGAGTCAGTGGTTACTTAACTCCAAGCAGCACAGCTCGGCTTCAAAAAGCTGATAATGATTTATGTTGGCTCTGTCAAAAGAGCTTGGAAGACATGATAGTGTATATGAATATGACAAGGGTAAAGAATTAGGGGGAAAACACAGGCTAGCATGGGTTAGCCTCATATTGGTAAGGCTAACCCAAGCAGACGATGTGGACATGAATCAAGAATTACATGAAGGGGATTTCTTTAACGTAGCGGATCACTGCACGAGCCAAGTCCCCTGCAGCTATATGGAAGGATGATACTCCTCACTTGGGTTTCTTTTCTTTGCACTATTTCGTATCACTGTATCATTCAAAGGCATGGCACTGCGACCTAGTGGCAACTTCATCGAGCAAAATAAAAGGATATTCAATTTAAAAAAAAATGTTTAAGATGCCACTTCCTGCATCAAAATGAAGAGCTGAGACAGAACCGCCAGCATAAACTGGATATAAAAGATACATGTAGCTGCTGGGACATGCTGGACTGCTGGTTTAAAGCCTTGAGTTTGGAATTTGACCATTAGTATACAGGGAGTCCTTGGTTTATGACGTCCTCGACCTACGGCGTTTCGTCGTTACGTCAAAACTGGTTATGTGGAACTAGTTGGCGAGCAGAGCAGATGAATACGTCGTCACGTGGCGCTATCAGACGACTTTGTTTCCATTCTCCAGTTGTACGCCACCCTGGATTGTGCTACATTCTCTAACTTTTTGCCCTTCATTATGGCTCCCAAGCATAAGTCAGACTCTTCTGATGGCGGTGCTTCGAAGAAAAGGAAAGTCGTCTCCATGGAAGTGAAATTAGATGCTCAAGGTGTAAAAACACTGGAACATATTCTGTTATCTTCTTGTAAAATAATTCATACGTGCGTGAAAGCTGTTGGTATTCAGGACTTTTCCGAAGAACTGATCGATATCATGATGCATGTAACGGTTTTGTTTGCATTTTCCATGGAGTTCTGAATTATGGCGAAAACCAACTTATGTAGATCCGTAGGAAATGAACTTGACAACCCCCTGTATTGATTTTTTGGAGCAGACATTTGAGGGTCTGATCTGACTGAGAACTTAAGGATTTTACGTTTGCTCACGTGCCATAAAACATTCTCTGCTTTATCGTCGAGGTTCCTCTAAAAGGGAATAGTATTTACAAAACGAACATCATGATGTATTGAAGAACATTTGAAAGTAGCAACTGAGACCATAAACTTATGATGAAAATGTTTACTAATGTAAAAAAATCAAGTGAGAAATAAGGTTGATTTCTCATAGACTTCTGTACAATCTGACTTCTTTTGCAACCAGAGGAGTCGCCCCCTGCTGGCTGATAGATAGAACGCAGGTTTAAGCCACTTGGCTTCAACTTACACACTCCGAGGCTGCCTCTGTCTTTAATATACAGTCTATAGCCACCTCTCAGCCTTGTTGACAATTTGTCCCAGTGGTCACACGCAGTATTGCAACAGAAAAATAGATGCGTAGATCCATCCATAGATCACCACTGTAAACGAGACAATGTCTACATGCTGATGTTTAGCACTCATAATGTTAACCACGTTACTTTAGAGTGTTAACAAGTGAGCGTTAGCTAATTAATACTTTACACAAACTAACTAACAAACTAACTAACTAAATAACATAACTGCACAAGGGTTTTCTAATCATCAATTAGCCTTTCAACACCATTAGCTAACACAATGTAGCATTAGAACACAGGAGTGATGGTTGCTGGAAATGTTCCTCTCTACCCCTATGGAGATATTCCATTAAAAATCAGCTGTTTCCAGCTAGAATAGTCATTTACCACATTAACAATGTCTAGACTGTATTTCTGATTCATTTAATGTTATCTTCATCAGAAAATGCTTTTCTTTCAAAAATAAAGACATTTCTAAGTGACCCCAAACTTTTGAATGTTAATGTATATACTGAGCTATTAAACAAATTGAAATTTTGACATCAAGATGCCGCTAGATGAAAAATTTGTTTCACCAGATTTACATTTTACTGTACACAGAGTGGGAAATTAATGCATTCATAAACTTTTATGCCGATCTATCAGTCAGAAATCTTTCTGTAGCGCCACCATGAGGTTGGCATTTGTGGCTTTGAGTGAAACAGCTCAAAAAACACAGGATGGATGCATCATAGCAACTTTTAGTGACGTTCTGGCTTTTGATTCAGCTTCACATTCATGTCAAAAATTTAGATTTGTTTCCAACCAAACACCTGCGAAACAAAATTCCCGTCAGTCTCAGCTGTAGCTGGCGTCAAAGTACGGTGCTGCAGAGGTGCTAGCATGGCCAGTCCTGTCTTCTCCATAGTATTTATTTGTGCACAGACACAGCAAGGGTTGAGGATTATCATAAAAGACCGTAGTTCACCTGTAGTGATGTGCAACAACTGACATAGAAAAAGGAAAGCAAAGCATGATGACGCCCAATCCTGAGTGATAGCCAACATAATCTTCCTCCGTTCTGTTTTTAAATGGTCTGGTGGTATCTGACAGTTGTTTTGGATTCAATTAGATGTGCATACATGAACACACTCGGGTCCAGCATACCTGCAGGGCTGAGCTCACTGGGTCACATCTGGCAGATAATCAGAGGGAGAATGTAGCCACCGCTCTCTGTTTATGGATGAATATCTCATGTTTACGTAAGACTCGTCTCATCAGCGGAGGGCAGCACGCCACTGGAACCCACCCACAACACACACCGACGGAGAGGAGACCCTCACATGTTTAACCCTCCTGTCATCCTGCCACTCAAAATGACCCGTTTTAAAGGTTGAAAATGTGGAAAAAAAATCTATTTTCACAGTGAAACTTCTGAAGTCCACATTTTCATCATTTGTGGGAAATCTTTGAACATTTTTTGGTGGAAAAAACTGAAATGTTAAAAATGTTTCCAAAGAACATTCACATAAAAATCAACCAAAATCCAGCGAAATTCGCTGGATTTTGGTTGATTTTGGTTTTGATTTTGGTTGATTTTTATGGTTGATTTTTTTATTTTCACTCGCTCAAGAATTTTTTTGCCAAATTTGGGGATTTTTTTTAAAATAAAACTTTTAAGTGATTATTTAAATTTTCTTCCTGAAGGTTTTGCAAATGTTCAAATGTTGAATTTTTTTGCTGAATTTTTGGATTTTTTTCAGACAAAGAAACAGTATT
Organism: Amphiprion ocellaris; assembly: GCF_022539595.1. Classification (NCBI taxonomy): domain Eukaryota; kingdom Metazoa; phylum Chordata; class Actinopteri; family Pomacentridae; genus Amphiprion; species Amphiprion ocellaris. The sequence goes on from NC_072786.1 coordinate 2,930,735, forward strand.
TTTTGGTGCCCATGAATGAGAACAACAGGAGGGTTAAAACTAGCCACAATGATTCCACCTGAAGCAGCCCGAGCTCTGAGTCACATCTGAAAAATGGCAAAAACAAGCAGAGAGACGGACAAGCGGGACTTCTGTGTGGAGCTTTGAGTCAAGACGTAGGAATGCCGCCATCTGATGATTAACTACGGCGTAAAGCTTGGATGGAGCGTGGGCCGTCACACACACGCACACGCTCACGCTCACGCACACTCACACGCTCACTCACACTCACACTCACACTCACACTCACACTCACACTCACACGCACACGCTCACGCTCACGCACACGCACACGCACACGCACACACACACGCACACGCACACGCACACACACACACACACGCACACGCACACACACACACACACACACACACACACACACACTCACACGGAGCCAGGTGCCCGTCAGGATCCAGCGTTATCCAGCACGTCGTGGCTTGTGATCCTCAGCATTCCTTCAGAGAATGGGAGCTCTGTGCCAGTGTGTGAGGTTATAACGCCGTGACTCACACCAGCTACACTTTGTCACCTTTGCGTTGTGATTAATTCTGCTTCCTGATGTCTTCATAGTGTGTTCTGCACGTCACGGTGCTGAGTTTCAAAACGCATCATCTAATATTTAACCGTGAAATTCCTGCAGTCGCCGCATATAAACAAATAAAATTACATGAAATATACAGTGATAAAACATCAGATTACATGTGCGGTTTCACATTAGAGATGCTGCTACATAATGGATTTTGTAGCCCAAACTGAAAGAGTGAGAATAAATCCATAGTGTGGGTACAGGGGGGCAAAATAACAGCTATATCCACCACATTAAGCTTAAAAACACGCGTCCTTCACTGTAATAATGTTTATTAAGCTGTAACTGGAGTGAGTGTTTCTTACGTTTGCAGGAGTCGGGGGCCGTCTGTGGTCGCCGGGGGTCTCTGTAGAAGCCGGCTTTGCATTTCTGACACTGACGCCCTTCGGTGTTGTGCAGACAGTCGCAGATGCCGCCGCTGCGCTGGCCAGACTCACGCCACGCCGTCCAATCAAAGCGGCAGCTCTGAGCGTGTCCGTTACACTTACACTCTGGGGTGTGAGGAGGAAAGCAGCACATCAGGGACAAAGATTCTGGTTGTCTGTGAGGCTTTAGGATTATGTTTTGTACACTTCTGGAAACTTGTGACAAAAATTGATTTGATATCTGATGCATGTGTGTTTTAGAACATGTGCACAGCAGGAAGTCAACAACTCATGACCTTTAATAACACATACTGCGCTGGATTTATTTTAGAATATTATCTAATTTTATTATTTTTAATCCTTCACTGGTTTTCCATGTGACACTAAATCTACCAAATGTTTCAAGCTACTTCCAGGACTTCCTTCCATGTGAAACCTCCTCCAGGATTTGATACAACACATTATTCAACATGTGGTTCAATCTATAATTGAGGGACTTTTGAAGTCCATGGGATATATCTTGCATACATTTTTATTAAAAGTAAAAAACTAATGTTTTTATGTTCTTTATGATCATGTCTTTACAAATTCCATAATTATTTATTATGGAAACAATCACTTATTAATAAAAATGACAGGATATCACTAAAATGTCAACTAAATAACCGTCCCAATTGAAAAACTGTGTCTCGTTTTTTTCATTGCGTCTCATTTTTGTCACTTTGTGTCTCGTTTTTGTTGTTTCGTGTCTCGATTTTGTCATTTTATGTCTTGTTTTTGTCATTTTGTGTCTCGTTTTTGTCATTTTGTGTCTCATTTTTGTCATTTTAATAAAATAGGACTGGATATCACTGAAATGTCAACTAAAGAACCATCTCAATTTAATAACAACCACCTTCTAATTAACTAAACAATAATAAAATGAGCTGATTCAGAAATTGAAAAGACTGGCCAGACTGCAAGGCTTTCTGAGTTATTTAATATAAAGTAGTGTGTGAGTCAAGTGTGGATTTATGGCATGTCAACAGGTTTACGACAATATCTTTAGAAATAACTTTCAATTTTACTCAATTGTTTATATAATATTTAGAAGAATTTTTCTGTAAAAATGCCATGTGGTGTTTGGTTATAGGCGGCCATGTTGATTTTAGGCCTGAAAACAGCACAAATGTCAACTATGATACAAAAAGTCCCACAATTATATGTTGACCCGTGCACTTTGTACAGTTTGCAGCTCCCTGAATCTACCTGAAGCTCGGTTTAACAGCCTTTAACTCTGGTGGTGATGATGTTTCTGTGGTGGAAAAGTTCGTTCGACTCACTCCGACATTCGTGTGGCGCTCCCGTCAGTCCGTCGGCGGGCTGCCAGGGTCGGTCGTTGTAGAGCGCAGCGCAGCGCTCGCAGTGATCACCTGCAGTGTTGTGTCTGCACACACACTTCCCATGGACCTGGGAGAGACAGCAAGAGCTCATTAGCAACGGGAGACACGACGGACGGAAGTAGAGATGGAAGGATGGGAGGAACAAAGAGGTCAGTGTGACGGAAAGGAAAGTTTCCCACATGAGGACGACCTTCACTGCAAAAACTCTAAATCTTACCAAGTCTGTTTGTCTTATTTTTAGTCAAAATGTCTCATTCCACTTGATTTAAGATAAATTCACTTAACAAGAGACATTTCAGCAGATGGAGGGACTTGTTTTAAGACAACGCATCTTAAATATCTTGTTAAGTCAAACAATCTTGAAATTATCTTGTTTTGAGTTGAATTTTACAAGAAAACTTAAAATAACTTTAACCCTCGTGTCGTCCTGCAGGTGAAAATTGACCCGTTTTAAAGTTTGAAAATGTGGAAAAAAATAATCTATATTTCCACAGTGAAACTTCTGATGTCCACATTTTTAACATTTTTGGGAAATTTTTGAACATTTTTTGGTGGAAAAAAAGAAATGTTAAAAATGTTTCTTAAGAACATTCACAAAAAAAATCAACCAAAATCCAGTGAAATTCACTGGACTTTGGTTGACTTTTATGTGAATGTTCTTAAAGAAAATATTAGAAGTTTTACTGATATATATGGAATCACTTTAGATATTTTTAGGATTTTTTGGGGAAGATTTTTACTCATTTTTTGAAAATATTTAAAAGAATTTTCTTGCCAAATTTGGGGGATTTTTTTTAAAATAAAACTTTTAAGAGAAACTTTTTAGGAATTATTGGAATTTTGTTCCTGAAGGTTTTGCAAATTTTCAGAAATTTGGGGAATTTTTTTGCTGATTTTCTGGATTTTTTTCAGACAAGGAAACAATATTTTTTGGTGCCCATGAATGAAGACAACAGGAGGGTTAATTCATCACAAATTAGGAGGTTACATGAAAGCAAAAATCTATTTTTGAGTAAAAAACTGCTTTTTTTTTTTTTTTTTTTTTTTTAGCATGTCTTGCTTATTTTAAGACACCTAAGCTTGACAATCCTGGTAAAATAGAGCTTAAATTAAGTTTTTCCAGGTAATTTTAAGATCACAATATTCTAAATATCATATCTTACTTCAAGAAATCTCACCAAGACATTTTTCACTTGTTCTATTGGCAGATTTCTTCACTTATTTCAAGGTAAGAATTCCCTGAAATAAGTTTTTTTTCTTGCTTTGAGAGGGGCATTTTTTATTCCCACCCTTTCCTTTTCCGTGATCTGTGCCTCTTCCTTTTCTTACTTCCTACGGCTCCATCTCTTTCCCTCGCCTGAAATTAGTGAATGGAGATTGATTGTTTGGCTTCATCGCTGGAAACGAGAACGGGCCTCTGCTCTGAAAAGCCTGTGTGTGCGCTTATGAGTATGAGAAGAGGGCAAGTATGCGGCGCTGAGAGCACAATAACAATCTCCTTGTCATTCCTGCGAGCTGGAATGCCATGCATGCTGGATAATGATTGAATGGGGGGGGCCGAGGCATCTGAGGAAGCTCTTTATTTGTTTGCCTTACACCATGCGACTGTAATGTAGGACACACAATTATACAACGATTACAGAGGTAGACTAATCAACATGCACACAGGCATAGAAAACACACGCCGATTCTTGTTTCCCACGGTGTGTGATGCGTCGCCAGCTCCTCAATGGCTCTGATTCACACACAAACGCACTGAGAATAGACATTAAACACATCCACATGCTATAGGAGCTGAGCTATAAACAACATGTCCCCTGCCTGAACTGACCCCAGATCAGCCCCCGAAACCAACGCAGAGGCGAACGCACACATGACCGGTTTTTACACACATGGCCAAGGCATTTCAATCACACTAATAGGGGGAGCAATTGCACAAATGAGAGGTCGCAGCAAATGGGAGGCAGGAGACCTAATGACACATTTCACAAGAAAAAAGGAAGAAGAATTAATGAAAAGAGTTGGAGAAGAAAAGAAGAAGATAGGAGGGAGAAGGAGGGCAGCAGCATCTGGCTCAGGTCCAGACAGCTGGTATTTCACATGTTTACCATACCGTGATACGGGACAATTAACACATGTACACACTGAGGGCCGCACACACCCAGCCATGTTCACTCACACATACTGTGGACAAGCACTGAAGCTGCTGAGATGTAGAATCAGAATAAATCAGCCAAATATACGACAATAAGAAAACTTCCTTTTGCAGAACGTAATACAGAAAAAGATGCTTGGGGTGATGTACAGCGTTCTTAGTACTGTCTGCAGCACATGCAGCAGAGCAGACAGTGGTGCGGAGTCAAGCGGTGTCGTCACAGTAAGTTATATTAACTTATATTTCAGGACTGTAAAGTTCAAACATTTAAGTTAAAACTTATCTTACTTCCAGCTGCTTTGTTTTAACCCTGTAAAACCCACTGTTGCAAAAAAAAATATATATATATTTTTTTATTATTATTCTTTATTATTTATCTAAATAAATATATATTATTTTTGCTCATTTTTTTATATTTAGGTTTTACAGAATATACATATATATAAAATGTTTTTCTTATTTTTTTAATAATTAGTTTCTATTATTTATATTTAAATAAATCTACATTATTTTGCTATTTTTTTGCTATGTTTGGGTTTTACGGATTATATATACATATACATAAAATATTTTTACATTTTTTAAAATTTGTTATTTTTTATTATTTATATGTAAATAAACATATTATTTTTGTTCTTTTTTCTATATTTGGGTTTTACAAATTACAAAAATATAGAATATTTTTTATTTTTTTAATTATTAGTATTATTATTTATATAAACATACATATATTATTTTTGCTCAGTTTTTTCTCTATATTTGGGTTTTGCAGGGTTAAATAATTAAATATTTTTAATATATTTTCATTATTTTTTACTAACTTTGCCTTTTAATATTTCATTGCTGTCTAAGTTTATTACTTGTGTGCCTACATTGTAAACCAAGTTTAAATAAACATGAAAAAATTCAGTATTGGCCAAGCTCTAGGTTAAATGAAGGGACAATTATGTAGGCTTTTAATGAGAGAATCATTGTAGAAGGGTCTAACAATGGAGGGAAAAGGTAAGAAACTACCAAATAAACACATCAACAAGGAGACAGCGTCATGTTTGTTTTACTGTCTCTCAACAGGAGCACAAACACATTATAGAGATAGAGATGAAAGCATTAAACCTGCTGCTGGGCTCATTACATGCCAACTAATCAAGGGTTTGCCAACTAAACAAGTTTATAACTCACTGCTTTACCAAACGCCTTCCCAAGTAAGCAATAAAAAAAAGATGTAACTCATAATGTAAGATTATCAATAATAACAGCCTTATAATTTTTCAGTACCTCCAGTTTTTAAGTTGGACCCCCATATTGGTGTCAGATGTTACTGTTCAATTTCACCTGTATATTCCCTGTTTGTTTTAACTATTTATCGTCATATCACCAAAGTATATCCAAATGCTCAACAGCTATTTACATATATAAAAAAAATTGTAAAAAAAAAAAAGGTGCTTGAAACACTTTAGAGAAATGAAGTATAAAACTTTTATGTATCTACCTATTGTACCAGTACACTAATCATGCTGTAGACTTTTTCAGTGCAAATGTTTTGGGTGCTTTCATGATGCTATCCTGTTTCCTTGCCTTCCTCACTCACGTCTTAGCTCCTCCCTGAGAGGATGGAGGAGCTGAAGCTGCCAAATGAGAAATATTTTGTTCAGTCAGCATCAATAAACCTCTGACAACTCAAAATGTCAGTGCTGAAGTCAGTCTTTCATGCAGATTTGTGCAAGAAAAACTACCATCTGTGCTTCATTATCTCCAAACTGACATATAACACTATTAACTCGAGAGTCAGATGAGCAAAAATCTTCTGCTTACAGAAACAATTTACACTAATCCTCCACCGACGTCCATAAATACAGGTCTGGGCGTCACGCTGGTGGACAAAAGCAACAGCAGAAACACCGTGCTGAATGATATTCCTCTTGTGCGGCTTGTGGAAAGCAGGTGAATCGAATCCGTAAATGACAGAAATATAAAGAAAACAGAAAACCAGTTGTAGAGAGAACATAACAGAAGGAGAGGCAGGACACTAAATATGATATTTAGAATATCCAGATCTTAAAATGAGCTGGGAAAACTTATTTAAACCCTCCTGTTGTCTTCATTTATGGGCACCAAAAAATAGTCTGAAAAAAATCCAAAAATTCTGCAAAAAAATTCCCCAAATTTCTGAAAATTTGCAAAACCTTCAGGAAGAAAATTCCAATAATTCCTAAAAAGTTTCCCTTAAAAGTTTTATTTAAAAAAAAATAAATAAATAAACAAATCCCCCAAATTTGGCAAGAAAATTCTTGTAAATATTTTCAAAAAATGAGTAAAAATCTTCCAAAAAAATCCTAAAAATATCTAAAATGATTCCATATATATCAGTAAAACTTCTAATATTTTCTTAAGAATATTCACATAAAAATCACTCAAAATCCAGCGAAATTCACTGGATTTTGGTTGATTTTTTTGTGAATGTTCTTAACATTTCTTTTTTTCCCCACCAAAAAATGTTCAACAATTTCCCAAAAATGTTGAAAATGTTTTACTGTGAGAAGTTTCACTGTGAAAATATTGTTTTCCACATTTTCAAACTTTAAAACGGGTCAGTTTTGACCCACAGGACGACACGAGGGTTAAACTATATTTTACCAGGATTGTCAAGCTTAGGTGTTTTAAAATAAGCCAGACATGCTAAAAAAAAAGCAGTTTTTTACTCAAAAATAGATTTTTGCTTTCATGTAACCTCCTAATTTGAGATGTATTAAACTCATTTTGAGTTTTCTTGTAAAAATTCAACTCAAAACAAGATAATTTCAAGATTGTTTGACTTAACAAGATATTTAAGATGCATTGTCTTAAAACAAGTCCCTCCATCTGCTGAAATGTTTCTTGTTAAGTGAATTTATCTTAAATCAAGTGGGATGAGACATTTTGACTATAAATAAGACAAATAGACTTGGTAAGATTTGGACTTTTTGCAGTGTAGCAGATCCTGGATGTCATTAAGTGTGTGTCGCTATGTTGGCTTTGTGGCTAACTGACAGACAGTGTAATCCCCTGAACTGCAAAAATACCCCCCTGTGGGGCAACAGGAGCACCAAACAACAACAACAAACAAACTGGGCAGTAATGACTACCAGCCACTTCACCCACTGATTACAGCACGCACGCACGCACGCGCACACACACACACACACACACACACACACACACACACACACACACACACACACACACACACACACACACACACACACACACACACACACACACACACACACACACACACACATTCTTAGAGCAGACAAAACACACACCTATTACACCCAGCAGAACAAACAACACCCTAATGGCATATATGAATGAACAGAACACAATGCTGCACTTGTATGTTTAGCACAAAGGCCCAGAAATGCACAACCACCCTTCCCTCCTCTGTGCGATCCCTAATCTCTGCCCTCATCTCCCGTCTTGCGCTGCTCTGCTTGTTTGGGTTTTGCCCGAAACAGCGGCTCTGGGTTGAAACGGAGACACAAAACAAACCGCTGATAGGCGAGAAAAGCCACTTCTATAACGTCCGAGTGTGTGTGTTTGCCCATCGCTCCCGCATGGCGACCCAGGGTAATGTTGTGAGGACAGTTAAGAAGGATTTACTGTTCAAACTTCAAGTCCCACATGTAGTTGGACTAAAAAAAAATAAATCTCCTGCTCTGTGTAATATTTCTCACCAGCACGCATTAAAATGATTTATTATATTATTACTATCCTGGCGTGCAGAGGAGGGTTTAATAGTGCTTTGCTTTAAAGACTGATTGTGAAGTGTTTTTTATCCTCAAAAGAAGGAAATCCTCATGAAAACATTCAGTAGAGCTACTTGGAATTCCTTGGCATGACTTAAAGACGTGTGTCCAATAAATCGGCCATCAGCACCTTTGCTACAAAAACGTTGGTATCAGCAAAGAAAACACATCGGATTCATTTGTCATGTAAAAAAAACGAGCTAGTTGTCTGTTTCATATCAGCGTAAAAAATGAGCACTTTGGGTTTTTCCAGCTGCCTGTCTTAAGGCAATATACGGGTTCTGATCAGTTATGTTGGGTTTGGACGTCTAAATGACTGAATGGCTAATTGAAGAGATGATAGGTGGAGGAGGAAATTGCATTCATGATAAATGAAATAATTGCTTCCAGGAACTCTATTTGCAACCTGTATAAAAAAAAAGCATGAATGTCAGACAGCTCTAATGTCTACTCCACTAATCTTTTCTACTTTACTCAGTGTAACCACATATGCTTTAACCCTCCTGCTGTCTTCGTTTACGGGCACCAAAAAATATTGTCTCCTTGTCTGAAAAAAAAAAAAATTCAGCAAAAAAAATTCCCCAAATTTGTGAAAATTTGCAAAATCTTTAGGAAGACAATTCAAATAATTCCTTAAAAGTTTCCCTTAAAAGTTTTATTTAAAAAAAAAATCCCCCAAATATGGCAAGAAAGTTCTTGTAAATATTTCCAAAAAATGAGTAAAAATCTTCAAAAAAAAATCCTAAAAATATCTAAAGTGATTCCATATGTCAGTACAACTTCTAATCTTCCATTTTGGTTTAATGTGTTGGCACGTTAACATTTGCTAATTAGCACTAAACAGTAGTAGACTACAGGTGTGTTAGCAGTACTGTTAAGCTACATGGTCAACGCAGCAGCATGTCAGTGTGCTCACAATAAAATGTTGATGTTTTGCAGGTATAATGTTAATAGCATGCTAACATTTGCTAATTAGCACTTGACAATCTAGTAACAGCTGCGGCAATATCAGATGATTTAAGATAGCTAATAAACTAGTACTACTAACAATGCAGTATAATTAAGAGAGTCTTGCATCAAAACACTCGTCAGAAACAGTTCAAATGAAGGTCTGACTAAACAGAGCTGCATTTATCCACAGAAATAGTTTGATGCCACTAGACAGTTTCATCAGATTGCTACGTTTATTTTTCAAGTGTAAAATGTGCATTCCATTGCCTGTTTTGGTTGCAGATCTTTAAACAATCAAGAGATTTACATCAAAAATGGTTGCAGGATTTACTACTGTGCCTACTGATGCATTGTTTACCCATCTAAATGTCTTTCTCTATAGATCGTAAAGGAAACTCTCACTTTCCTGTCGAGCCTCGCTGATTGCAGCAAAACAGACCTTTGCTTCAAAGACGTCCGCTGTTTGTGGAGATGGCTGTGATAGGAGCCCAGATCTGGTTGATCTTCCAGCAAAAACATTGTCTGTTCACACTTTATCAACACACATGTACATCAACACTGCCATTAGACCACGGACTGAATCAATATCTCCATCTCCTGGGTTTGTTATCAGCAGAAATGCAGCCGCACTGGAAAAAATCTTTTACCATGAAATAAGTGAAAAAATCTGTCAATAGAACAAGTGAAAAATGTCTTGGTAAGACTTCTTGAAATAAGATCTGATATTTAGAATATTGAGATCTTAAAATTAGCTGGGAAAACTTATTTTAAGCTCTATTTTACCAGGATTGTCAAGCTTAGGTGTCTTAAAATGAGCCAGATATGCTTAAAAAAAAGTAATAGTTGTTAACTCAAAAATAGATTTTTGCTTTCATGTAATCTCCTAATTTGAGATGTATTAACCCTCCTGTTGTCTTCATTTACAGGCACCAAAAAATATTGTTTCCTTGTCTGAAAAAAAAAATCCCCCAAAAATCAGAAAAAAAATCCCCAAATTTCTGAAAATTTACAAAACCTTCAGGAAGAAAATTCCAGTAATTCCTTAAAAGTTTTATTTTTAAAAAATCCCACAAATTTGACAAGAAAATTCTTGTAAATATTTTCAAAAAATGAGTAAAAATCTTCCAAAAAAATCCTAAAAATATCTAAAGTGATTCCATATATATCAGTAAAACTTCTAATATTTTCTGTAAGAACATTCACATAAAAATCAACCAAAATCCAGCGAATTTCACTGGATTTTGGGTGATTTTTTGTGTATGTTCTTAAAGAAACATTTTTAACATTTCTTTTTTTTCCACCAAAAAATGTTCAAAGATTTCCCAAAAATGTTGAAAATGTGGACATCAGAAGTTTCACTGTGAAAACTTATTTTTTTCCACATTTTCAAACTTTAAAACGGGTCAATTTTGACTCGCAGGACGACACGAGGGTTAAACTTATTTTGAGTTTTCTTGTAAAATTCAACTCAAAACAAGATAATTTCAAGATTGACTCAACAAGATATTTAAGATGCATTGTCTTAAAACAAGTCCCTCCATCTGCTGAAATGTCTCTTGTTAAGTGAATTTATCTTAAATCAAGTGGGATGAGACATTTTGACTATAAATAAGACAAACAGACTTGGTAAGATTTTGAGTTTTGCAGTGCGTTTATCTGACCAGACAGAGGAGCAGAAAGGTGACTCCTTCTTCAGTTTGTTATTAACACAACTGCCAACACAAAGCGAACAGACCATTTAGCCTGGAAGCATCAAGCCTTAAAATCTCGGCTTCCTAAAAGCAAGTGAAAAACTTGCCCACGGGGTGATAATTATCAGAATAAGTGAGACTTGAAGGATGGAGTAAGATGTCAAAACAAGACGGAGGAGGAAGAGTGGCGCAATTAGCATCACAGCATAAAGGCTTAAACATGTTTGTTTGCACTGGAATTATAATTACTGGTTAGAAAAAAAACCCTTTCTTGTCAAACTACTGTTTTCCAAGATTAAAAGTGAACATTCAAGCTAGAAGAACAACAAATAAGATGCACAATGACTCCTTTGTTCATTCATTCACTGCTCTCTATAGCATTTAATATGTGCTTATTGAGATTTTGGATACTTTTACAATAATTTAAATGTCATTTTGGGTGTTGATGCATCTATAAGCCGCAACAAGTGACATAGCTTTGTCTGTGTGATTTTAAATGAAACCTGAATGACTGATCCCTGTTGTTAAAATAAACTGAACTTAAACTGAGTTATATGACGTCTTTTGACAGCTGGTGCCGTAACCAAGAACATCGAGCCTGTAATCAAAAAGTTAAAACCTTTTTGTCCTTGAAGGATACATGCAGTGTGTTTTACAGGGTATCTGTAACGATTACGTAACATTTGATAAAGCATTCTAAATTCAAGGCCCACTTACTAGCTATTTCTGGCACTCTGCAGAACCACGTGGCTTTTATTAATGGATATAAATGGATGAAAGTTTCCTCAGCTGACATGAAGATATTTGTGGCCCAAGTTTATTACATATATCACATGATGAGAGCAGAATCAACTCCAGAATGCTAGCAATTTGGGCCAACTTAACCCACTTATGAGGACCATGAGATGGGGTTGAGAGCTCCAGAAAGACCAAGTAAATTGGAGTTGGAGTTAACATTGTTTTCTGAAACTCAAAAAGCGGAAACAACCCTAAAAGATTCACCTTCCCATTTTGAGACTTCATCCATAAATAAATGTTGTGTTAACCCTCCTGCTGTCCACATTTACGGGCACCAAAAAATATTGTTTCCTTGTCTGAAAAAAATCCCAAAATTCGGCTAAATATTCCCCAAATTTCTGAAAATTTGCAAAACCTTCAGGAAGAAAAGTCCAAAAATTCCTTCAAAGTTTCCCTTAAAAGTTTTATTTTTAAAAAAAATCCCCCAAATTTGGCATGAAAATTCTTGTAAATATTTTCAAAAAATGAGTAAAAATCTTCCAAAAATATCCTAAAAATATCTGAAGTGATTCCATATATATCAGTAAAATTTCTAATATTTTCTTCAGAACATTCACAAAAAAATCAACCAAAATCCAGGGAAATTCGCTGGATTTTGGTTGATTTTTTGTGAATGTTCTTAAGAAACATTTTTAACATTTCTTTTTTCCACCAAAAAATGTTCAAAGATTTCCCAAAAATGTCGAAAATGTGGACATCGGAAGTTTCACTGTGAAATTTTTTTTCCCCTACATTCTCAAACTTTAAAACGAGGACGACACCAGGGTTAATAAAAGTGCTTCCTTCTTACCACATGGTTGGTCCGGTCCCTGATGGGCTGGTATCCCGGTGCAGGGACACACTGCTCAGCGTGGCCGTTACAGAAGCAGCTTCCCTTCACTATCAGGTCGTAGATGGCAAAGTGTCGAGTGGGAAGGTCTTCCTGTGCTGAGGTGAGGTCTTTGGCCTGGCAGGGACACGCCTGACGCTTCAGCAGCCGGATTCGGACGTTGGTCACCCTCAGCTGCTGCTGGCCCACCGCCCCAAAAGGATCCAAGGACTCCCACTTCGGGAGGGCTCGGTATATCACCTGAACAGACACGTGACAATTCAGTTAGACCTACTTTGGATTTTACTGGGCTCATTGTGATCCAGTGAGGCTAATGAAGAATATTGTTGAAAATGTATAATTTAAAATAAGATGATGATTAACAAGTGTGTTTGTTTAAATCAACACCTGACTGGAGGAATACACCACTTGTTCATTCATCGGGGACAATTTTGAAATCAGAAACGGGCATGGAACCATGTTAGTTAAAACAGAAACACAAAAACACAAAGAGTCATCAGATTTCCAACTGTCCAATGGGTCTTGAACTACTCATCAATGATGTCTTCTTCCATTGGCGAACTTAACTAATTCTAAGCTTAAAAATGTGATATTTCATCTGTTTATACTGCATAGGGTTACCTTAAAGACAAGAAGCCACGAGAGGTGCAAAAAACACCCTAAAACTACATCATAACTGATCATTTAAAAAAAAATGACACAACCAGTCTTCCAAAAATCATTTCTAGTTCCAATCGATCCATGATATACTGTGATCGATACGTTGCATTGTCAGTTTTATGCCCACTCAGTCTAACAATGTAAACTCGCTCAGGTGGCTGTTTCATGATTTAATCCAAGAGGTTAGGCTATGTAAAAATGCAGGAAAATGGGCACCCCAGTCGCTTAACTGGTTGTTCCATTCACTTTCTTTCACAAAACAAACAACTAAAAAGATACAACACAATTGAATGAGCTTTTGTTTTCTAGATTATTATTTCACTCATTTTGAGGATCTTGAATTTACAGTTTAATCTCATACATGCTTAGTTCACATCAACATGGTCACATTGTTTTCTTTGGTGTGTATTTGTGTGTTCAAATGTAGACAATAATAATGAAATCCGGTATCAAAGAAGAAGACTTGGCATGCTGTTTCTCTTGAACCTTTAAGGTCTCTCTCACGGTGATTTAGAGGTACTAGACAGGTGTATTTACTGCCACAATCAGGCTCATTGATGTTGCTCATGTCCCTACATCTGCTGTTTGTGCACTAAAACTGTGACCTTACACCCCGCCATCCTGGGCTCTGTCCTCACGTGACCACCAGGGTGCTGGGTGTCCTTAAATGAGTGCACTCCCCCAGTCTCTCCCTCTCTTTACTCTGTCTGGTCCCTGGACATCCTTCAAATCGAAGATCCCTTTATGGCCTGCCATCGCCATGGCTACTGCTGCCACTAGCAACCGGCACCGCTGCAGCGGTTGGGGTGAAAAAGTTGGTGTCAGCCCCAACTCTCGCTGTGAAAGAAATGTGTGTGTTTGCAGTGTGTCTCTTTACCAGGGTGTGCGTTGTTGTCACTGATATCATTGTACGAGTTGTGTGAGTGTGTGTGTTTATTGGTGTGTGTGTGTTTTCTTTGGACGAAGCGCTCATTGAGATGCAAGAAAAGCCCCCATGCTGCTCCCTGATTGGCCGGATGACTGGCCGAGAGTGTGATGGGAGGAGCACTATTAATTTCCCTGTTGTTGGAAAAGGTCAGGGGGTCACGGCATTGTGGTCCGCAATTAAGAGAACACGACAAATAGGACGAGGGGCGCCGGTCCGCGGGAGAGCACGGAGAGCAGGGCCAGACAAAGACGGGGATGGAGATGCAGCTTCACATAACTCAGTGCCGGACAAAAGGCCTGCCACAGCCCGGCGACACCACAGCAACACCAGCACACACACGCACCCACGCTGGCATGCACACAAACATACACTCACAAAACACATCAGCGCTGGGCATTCTTTTACACTAAAAAGTCCAATGGAGGCCTTCTTTGGCTGCATAATTATGTCCTACAGTTTTCCTCAGAAGAAATGAAATATTATTATTTGCAGAGATGCTGATGACACTCATGTTTGTCTTGTTCTGCTTGCTGGTAAAGTCCAAGGATGTCCTCAGGGTCTTTACATAACCTATCAGGTTATGTTATGTAATCAAAATAAAGACAATTTCAACAAATCCAAGATTTTGACTCTTTAGCTGTTTTTAAAACTAATTTAAAGGTCTATTGATGACCATTCAGCTGTGTTTTTGTGTTCTCGTTCCCTTTTTCTTGCCACTTTCTATTACATCAAGCATGAAGTGTGTTGAGTTTGACCTTGCTGACTGTACATTATGGGGAACAGTCCTCTCGTAGTAGAAAACATCACTTTTAATTGTCTGGGAAACTGGAGAGTTTCATAGTTTCAAGTATTTGCACATATGCTGATGACATTCTTGTTTATCTTTCTATGTCTGCTAAGTCCAAGAATGTCCAATGGGTCTTTAGTGCACAAATGTTTTCAAAATTTGACTCCTAATCGCCCCTTTTAGCCTTACAGTTTCTATTTGCGGTGTTTAGCGTACATGTGGTCTGAAAACCTTTGTTCTATGACAGATTTTAACCATAACATCACTGTACATGTGGTGTTAAAAACACAAACTGTAAGTTCTAAAGTTTTACACCTGCCATGTAACAAATCTCTACGAAGCAGTGGGGATCACTGAGGGCCACTAAGTATCCTTCTTCCTGTTTCAGGCTGAAAAATAAAGTAAGCCTGGCTTTAACAGGCCTAATTCCATCAAAGCGCTGTGGACTGTAATCTGGTAAACAGGCACAATGGGCATTGATGGAAGGAGAAAGACGAAGGGGGAAACAGAGAGGGGGGATGGGTGTCTAGCCAACAGTACCAACATCCATCAGAGCAACGGCACTTCCTTCCCAGCAGACAGACGGAGAGCCGACTGTATGTGTTTATCTGAAAGGGCACGGACAAGTTGTGTGTGTTTGAGGTACTACAGAAAAGAGGAAGAACATGCATGCATGTGTGTGTGTGTGTGAGTGTGTGTGTGTGAGTGTGTGTGTGTGTGTGTGTGTGTGTCGGCTAGTCTGCCTCTCTCTTCCCTAAGGAGGTCAGTCTCTACAACAAACACTCACATTCTTCCAGCCCAGCTGACCTCATAAATAAGACAAGAAGCCCTGAATACTCTCCCTCACACACACTCAGACACACACCACCTTTTCCCCACATTACAGGTGAACACAAAAAGCTTTCAGCACATGAGATGACATGCTTTCATGTTGGCGGGACAAAGGGGAGAAGCAGAAAGCTGAGAATACCTGCTGCCTGTAATCGCTTCCAGCTACGATCCAAACTCCTGCTAGAAAACCTCCGCTGCCAACCATCGCAGCTCACAGACGCTCACATGCAAGACAACATGCTTTGATACACGCTGAGGTAACACACATGTATGTTCCCCAACAGTGATCACACATACATGCATGCTGGGAAACTTTCTATCAGTCAGATTATGTGCATTTTGTTGAAGCTTCATAGAGACCAAAAGTGTTTCTATCTTCTTTCAAGCATCTTCCATCCAGCTGGAACCGTTCCATCCAAAGTTGTGAAATCTGGCACACTGACTGGGGGTAATTCCCTGATTCTTTTCACCAGTTTTAATGTCTAACGCCACCAATGGGTCAAAGCTGGAGGTGCAGTTGTGCATGCATCTTTTGAACCATAGTCCAAATTTTTAAAAAATGAGTTAATGTTGGGTTTTATGGATCAAACCAAGTTCAAAGCACCCTCTGACATCAATTCCTGCCATACTGGATGTTACGAAAAAGTTTTTTACAGACCAGAATTGGCAGAGAAGATCCTCAGACCAAACTTCACACAAGTTGTCATGTGGATTTGTTTTTCGAAAGCATTCATCCATCAGAGCCAATTGGAACTGGTCTGTGAATATGCCGAACAGTATTTGAGGTCATATCTCAGCGATGCTTTGATTTTGGTGCATTGACTCGGGGCCCAGCTGTGAAGAAGCACACAAAGTTTTGTAGCATTTCACATCTAGGGAGTGTAGCAGGAGGCAAAAATGTGTTTTACCTAACAGCTGTTGATGTGTTCGCCTTAAACAAACTTGTATGTGGTAGCACCAAGACAGGTTCCAACGCTGAGACATGATGCAACCGCTATGTTGGGTTTTGTCAAAGATTTAAAAGTTTTTCTCAAACCACACATTTGTTCCAAACACCTAAATTCACCAAAATTGGCACAGATGGTCTTTAAACCAAACCATACAGAGCCTACCAGATGGATTTAAGACTTTCATAACTGGTTGTCTGTTACAGCCAATCAAAATTGGTGCCAGGAGGTGAGATTGTGTCTTGGCAACTGTTTAATGAATTGCCACCAAATTTGGTCCTTTCAGTTTCTTAGCACCACCCAAGATGACTTTGTTTTCCTGTAGCAGGATGATAATGTGGTGCAGCCGGACCATTCTGCACAGAGGTATGGATATGCAAGACTATAAATATACTGAAGCAAGCACCCAGAGTGAGGTGGTGTCTTCAGATGGGTTTGTTTCTCAAAGGGACATTAAAAGAAATGCAATTTACATGTTTGTGACCAAAAAGTCAGCAGCTACTCCCATCTGAGAACCAGATGTGTTTTGGCATTTTTGCTTCATAAATGAACTAAACAAGATCAGCGCACCAAGCACCGGTAAGTTTAAAAACCATTAATTATTGTTTTCTTCCTTGATCACTAATTATGATGCTCAACAGTTAAAATGTCAGCTCATATGATCGCATTCATTTGCAACTGAGCAAACTGCTCTTTTCCAATTAAAAAAACAAAACAAACCTTGATACCAAACTACAGGCGCCCTGAAGCCTTGGGAAAGTCTGCTTACAGACACGCAGCATATTTACCCATGATACATGGAGACAAACAGACTGCACAATGTGAGGCTTGTTGTCATGTCGCGACCAGGGCAGGCCTTTGTTTAGCTGTCATTACAGGTGATGTACAGTCGAGGCTTCAACATGCAGGGGTGGAGAAGGTGTGAACAGCTGAGCCGAGGCAGCAGCTGGTCTGTCAGAGCACTACTTGACCTCTTTTAACCTCAGGGTCATCAGCTGAGAGGTCAGAGGGGAAAGGTCAAGCTCCCAGCACAGGTGGCTGATGCTAACATGCTAACATGTGTAGTCAGGAGGAAAACAAGCTGCTATTTTCACACCTTCATGCACAAGAAGAGACACAGAGAAAATAAAGTGTAATAAATAGGGCCGATTATAGCCCTTTTCAAAATAATCGTCTTCGGCCGGAGTTTTGCTGATTAAACGGTGACATATTCTTAATTTCTCATAAAACAGTAAATGCTGCTAAGTGTCGGAGTCACGCAGAATGACGTCCTTGTGCCGTTTCAGTTTAACTCTCTTTGCCGTGTGTCATGACTTCGTTGCATCAATCATGCTTTTCATTTATGCTAAAGCTGTGCTAACCTAGCTTAAGTTGTTAGCAATAACCTAGCATAGCATTAGCTAACAGCTTAAAGCCAGTAAGTAACTCAAAGTGTAAAAATTCCAGAGAAGACATTAACTGCAGATTGTAAATTAGTAAAACTATAAAATTAAAAGAATTTCTACACCATGACAAGTTGTTTTGATCATAAAGTAAAATATTATATTTTTCTTGTCATTTTGTATCTCATTTTTCTAATATTTTGTCTTGTTTTTGTTGTTTTTTTGTCTAATTTTGTCACTTTTTTCTCTTTTTTTGTCATTTTGTTTCCTTTTTGTCCTGCTTGTGTTTTTTGTCTTATTTTTGTCACTTTCTGTTTTGCTTTATTCGTTGTTTTGTGTCGTTCCTGTCATTGTGTCATTTGTCTCACGTGTGTTGTTTGTCCATTTTTTTGTCGATTTGTAAATTTTTTGTCTCATTTTTTGTTTTGTGTCATTTGTCTAATTTTTTGTCATTTTGCATCTTATTTTTGTAATACTTTGTCTTGTTTTTGTTATTTTTTTATCTTTTTTGTCTCACGTTTTTATCATTTTTCGTCTCATTTTTGTAAAATTTTTTCTTGCTTTTGTTATTTTTTGTCTTTTTGTCTTTGTTTGTCTGTTTTTGGCGTTTTGTGTATCCTTTTGTCTCGCTTGTGTTTTTTGTCTATTTTTTTGGTTGTTTTAACTGCAGAAATAATGAAAGTGAAATGAAAAATATCTGCGAGTACAGAACGAGCGTTCATCACTCCGTCAGCTGCGTGTTGAGGATCATTTAAAGAGGAGGATGTGAACGCAGAGGAGAAGAGGCTTGTTCAGTAAAATGATGAATATTACTGTCTGTCTTCAGTAGCCATCATGATGTCACACTTAGTTTTACTTTGTCAGAAAATACTAGAACGTGACCCAGACTGGAACAGCAACTCACTCTGTTGTTGTGGAGGAGCATTAGTGTCAGATTATTAGTGACCGTTACACATGTAAAATGCTGTCAAAGATGACATGCTTTACATCTGAGAAAGGCGTCTCTGGTTTTTATTTTGCTTCATATGAGTCCTGACTTCATGGAAAAGAAAATAATGGAGTAGAGAAAATGTGATTTAACATTAAAGAGCATCAAAGGGCTGCAGAAATAATGTTTTACAGTAACTTCACCTGTACTATAACCTACCTCTAATTAGCATCAACAAGAAGTACAAGACCAGATGTGTTTCATAATATATAATTATATATAATTTCCCAGACGTTTAATGCTTTGTTTCACGTTTTTGTACTTGAAAATTCCTCTCTGTTGTAAAGTTAAACCAATACTAAAGGACAAAATATTGTAAAACAGTAAAATGTTCTGCCTATAATTCATATTTTTGTTGTTGTAAGCGTTAAAGGACTAAAAAAGAAGTTATTTTATTCATTATATAGTTTGTAAACTATAAAATCCATATCAGTCAGGTCCTAGTAATAAATATGCAAACAGATTTACTCACAAAGAAAGTCAGACTAAGGCCACAATCAGAAATACTTTGTAGTAGCAGTAGTAGTCAACGTACGCTCCGTATGAGAGCGCTGCAGGGAGTCTGGAGCAGCACCACGCTTGGCCTGTGCCTTCACACACATCTGCCGAGCAGCTTCCGACACACACTGCTTCAATTAAACATCAATGGAGTTCAGGAAGCCCTCTCGTGCTACAGTCAAAGTATGCCTATTAGACACTCAATCATGCACTCACAGAGCTTCCCCCCACCTGGCCGCGCTCTGCTTTCATTCTGCTCGGCGTGCTAACGACGACTCTGGCGTGTTGCGTGACTCGCTGCACAAAGAGCTGACTCTGTTCCAACAGGAGGGGCGGCGACGGGCCAGCTGGGCCTTAAAATCAACTGTTTGGCAGCACGGTTTACCTGTGTGCAATATGACGTCATTACATTACATTACACTGCAAAAACTCTAAATCTTACCAAGTCTGTTTGTCTTATTTTTAGTCAAAATGTCTCATCCCACTTGATTGAAGATAAATTCACTTAACAAGACACATTTCAGCAGATGGCGGGACTTGTTTAAAGAATGCATCTTAAATATCTTGTTTTGAGTTGAATTTTACAAGAAATCTAAAAATGAGTTTAATACATCTCAAATTAGGAGGTTACAGAAAGCAAAAATCTATTTTTGAGTGAAAAACTGCTTTTTTTTTTTTTTTTTTTTTTTTTTTTAAAGCATATCTGGCTTATTTTAAGACACCTAAGCTTGACAATCCTGGTAAAATAGAGCTTAACCCTCATGTCGTCCTGCGGGTCAAAATTGACCTGTTTTAAAGTTTGAAAATGTGGACAAAAACATATTTTCACAGTGAAACTTCTGATGTCCACATTTTCAACATTCTTGGGAAATCTTTGAACATTTTTGGTAAAAAAAAATGTTAAAATGTTTAAGAACATTCACATAAAAATCAACCAAAATCCAGTGAAATTTTGCTGGTTTTGGTTGATTTTTTTGTGAATGTTCTTAAAGAAAATATTTGAAGTTTTACTGATATATATGGAATCACTTTAGACATTTTTAGGATTTTTTGGAAGATTTTTACTCATTTTTTGAAAATATTTACAAGAATTTTTTTTTGCCAAATTTGGGGGATTTTTTTTAAAAATAAAACTTTTAAGGGAAACTTTTAAGGAATTATTGGAATTTTCTTCCTGAAGTTTTTGCAAATTTTCAGAAATTTTGGGAATTTTTTGCGGAATTTTTGGACTTTTTTCAGACAAGGGAACAATATTTTTTGGTGCCCGTCAATGAAGACAACAGGAGGGTTAAAATAAGTTTTCCCAGCTAATTTTAAGATCTCAATATTCTAAATATCATATCTTATTTCAAGAAATATTACCAAGTCATTT
Source organism: Amphiprion ocellaris (assembly GCF_022539595.1). Taxonomy (NCBI): domain Eukaryota; kingdom Metazoa; phylum Chordata; class Actinopteri; family Pomacentridae; genus Amphiprion; species Amphiprion ocellaris. The sequence goes on from NC_072786.1 coordinate 2,951,709, forward strand.
TTCACTTATTCTATTGGCAGATTTTTTCACTTATTTCAAGGTAAAAGTTCCTTGAAATAATTTTTTTTTCTTGTTTTGAGAGGGGCATTTTTTCCAGTGCAGCGCTTTATTCATAGAGGGAGAACAAGCCGCTCGCTAGGCATAAAGCTCTGTCAACCCTCCAGCGTTTCACTGCAGGTATGAATTCGTCACACCTGCGCTAACCGGCCAAGAGGAAAACAATTCAGGAACTGATACGAATCTGATCATAACAACTGCCTCCAGAATGGTGAAAGAGGAAAGCTAAGGGTTACAACCTGCTGGTAAAAGTCAGATTTTACAGTCTGTGCTTTATATCAGGGGTGTCCAACATGCGGCCTGTGGGCCAAAAGCGGTCCTCCAGAGGGTCCAATCCGGCCCTCAAAGTCTAAAAATTACAGAGAAGACATTAACTGCAGATTGTAAATTAGTAAAACTATAAATTTAAAATAACTTCTAGACCATGACAAGTTGTTTGGATCATAAAGTGAAATACTTGATTGTTCTTTTGTTGTTTGCGTTTCATTTTTGTAATATTTTGTCTTGTTTTTGTTGTTTTTTGTCCCATTTTTTTTCTCATTTTTGTCATTTTGTTTCCTTTTTGTCTCGCTTGTGTTTTTTTTAATATTTTGTCACTTTGTGTTTTGCTTTATTCATTTTGTGTCGTTTTTGTCATGTTTTTTGTCTCACTTGTGTTATCCATTGTTTTCTCGCTTTGTAACCATTTTGTCTCATTTTTTGTTTTATTTCGTGTCGTTTGTCTCATTTTTTGTCATTTTGTTTCTCATTTTTGTAATATTTTGTCTAATTATTGTCATTTTTTAATGTTGTAAAGCACTTTGCGTTGCATTTTTTAACTGTATGAAAAGTGCTCTATAAATAAAGCTTGATTGATTGATTTTGTCTCATTTTTGTAATTTTTTTCTTGTTTTTGTTGTTTTTTGTCTTTTTTGTCTGACTTTTGTCTATTTTTTGTCATTTTGTTTCTCGCTTTTGTCATTTTTGTCTCGTGTGTGTCACTTGTCCATTTTTTTTGTCGATTTGTAACTGTTACGGCAATTTTTTTGTCTCTTTTGTTTTATTTTGTGTCATTTGTTTCATTTTTTGTTGTTTTGTTTCTCGCTCTTGTTCCCAGGCCAGATGAGATACATAATCCCTCCAGTGAGTGCTGGTTCTGCCCCGGGGTCTCCTCCCAGGCAGATGTGTTCAGAAAACCTCCAAAGGAAGCCTCCCTGGAAGCATCTGAATCAGATGTCCAAACCTCCTCAGCTGGTTCCTTTCAACGTGAAGGATCAGCAGTTCTACACAGAGCTCCCTCCGGATGTCTGAGCTTCCCACTCTATCTTTAAGGCTGAGCCCAGACACCCTGCAGAGGACGCTCACTTTGGCCGCTTGTATCTGCGATCTTGTTCTTTCGGTCACTACTGATGATTCACTGGATGATATAGAAAACCAAAAACGATCAACAGCAAAATCTTGTGCACAAAGTCCAGTAGAAGCACAGATTAACTTGCGCACCTTGTGTGTGGAGGCAGTTTGAAACCTGTGTGGCAAAGGTGGACTCCACCAATAAACACAAAAGAGAACACAAATATAGAGGAGATGAAGAACTTGTGATGGACACTAGTGTGACCTCACCTCTCCACGGTTGCAGGGATAAGCTCCTGAGTACTTGGACGTGCAGGCGGCTCCATCCCGGCCCGCCTTCCCCTCCTCCAGCCCGAAGGTGGCGCTGCAGTTGCCGGCGTAGTACTGCAGCATCCTCCACGTCCGCCCGAAGTCCTGCGAGCGCTCCAGCGTCATGGCGGCGGGCCTCGGCGAACGAAACACCACGATGAGATGGGTGAAGTAGAACTCCGTCTCCAGGTCCAGCTGCACCGTCTCAGACTCCGCCCCCTCCGCCGACTGCCACCAGGTGTTGGGGTGGCGGAAGGAGGAGTCGGACATGGCGCCGGCCAGGTGGGACAGGAGGGGAAGGCCGGCGTTGCACTTGGCGCATTTGGCGGCGCTGCAGGCCAGGTTGGCGTTGG
>NC_072786.1:2958756-2985113 GCF_022539595.1 Amphiprion ocellaris
GTCTTCATTTACGAGCACCAAAAAATATTGCTTCCTTGTCTGAAAAAAAAATCCAAAAATTCAGCAAAAAAAATTCCCCAGATTTCTGAAAATTTGCAAAACCTTCAGCAAGAAAATTCCAATAATTCCTTCAAACTTTCCCTTAAAAGTTTTATTTATTTATTTTTTTTTTTACATTTGGCAACAAAATTCTTGGAAACATTTTTTAAAAATTAGTAAAAATCTTCCAAAAAATCCTAAAAATATCTAAAGTGATTACATATATATAGTAAAACTTGTAACATTTTCTTTAAGAATATTCAGAAAAACATCAACCAAAATCCAGCGAAATTTCTTTTTTCCACCAAAAAATGTTCAAAAATTTCTCAAAAATATTGAAAATGTGGATGTTTTTGCAAACCACGACACAAAGCAACAAAAAAATGGAGAAACAACACAAGTGAGACAAAAAAGACACAAAACGACAAAAACCGGGCAAAAAACAATGGATAAAGCAAAACACAATACGACAAATGTCAGACAAAAACAGCTGAAACAAGACAAAATATTACAAAAACGAGACACAAAATGACAAAACATCAATGAGCAATCTAGTATTTGACTTTATGATCAAAACAACAAAAGTCAGACAAAAAAGATCAAAAATAACAAACACAAGACAAAATGTTACAAAATGAGACACGAAATGGTAACAAATGAGACAAACAACACGAAAAAAACCAAAAAGAGCCAAAAAATTTGATTAAAAAGTTACAAAGTGACAAAAAATGGACCAAAACAAGACAAAAACTTGCACAAATGGCAGAAATGAGGCAAAAAATTACAAAAAAGACACAAAACGACAAAAATGAGAAACAAAATGACAGAAACATGAGACAAATGACAAAAGTCAGACCAAAAAAAAGGAAACAAAACAAAATATTACAAAAATTAGACACAAAATGAGAAAAGAACAATCTAGTATTTTACTTTATGATCAAGACAACTGGTCATGATGTAGAAATGATTTTAAATTTATAGTTTTACTAATTTACAATCTGCAGTTAATGTCTTCTCTGGAATTTTTACACTTTGAGGACCAGATTGGACCCTCTGGAGAACCGCTTTTCAGCTGAGAGGCTGATTTAATAGAAATAATTCCATCATTTATCAGTGTAAAGAAATGAATGAGAACTTCAAACATCAGTAAAAAGCAACTTTTTGAAACTACAAATAACCAAAAATAATAATAAAAAGTTTTCACTGTGGAAATATACTTCTTTTTTGTTTGTTTTTAACATTTTCAAACTTTTAAACTGGTCAATTTGACCTGCAGGAAAACAGGAGGGTTCATAGCACAACATGAAGCTTCCAAGCTGCAGAGCGCCCCCTGGTGTCCGCTAATGGAACTAAAGCACACGTAGGAAACTGATTGTGGAGGACTGATCTTTCCTCTAATCTCCACTGGACCCAGCATGGCTCTGGCTTCTCTGTCTGCTGTGTAATCAGACCATGACCTGCTTCCTATCATCTGACCTGTGTCCAATAAGCTAAACTATCTCACCTGTTCACTTTGTTCTCTCCGTCCTGCTTCAGTCGCCGCCGCTGCTCTTTGTGGAGGAGGAAACTTTTGTTCTTTCTCATCGAGTTCATCTCCTTTAAAGCCTGTTTCCCCTCTAGGTTAAACTGGACACCTGCTGAACCAGACACGAGACTGGAAGAAGTGATCAACGAAACCAAACCAGGGGTGTCAAACTCATCTTAGTTCAGTTCCACATTCAGCCCAGTTTGATCTCCAATAACCAGTAAAATCACAGCATAATGACCTAAAAATAACCACAAGTCCAAATGTTTCCATTCGTTTTATATCAGGGGTGTCAAACATGCGGCCCACGGGTTTGACACCCCTGAAACCACAGCATAATAACCAATAAATAACCACAACTCCAAATATTTCCTTTGTTTCAGTGCAAAAATGTACATTTTTAAAATGTTCACATTTAAGGAATTATCTTTTTACAAAAGATTATGAACAACCTGAAATTTATTAAGAAAAATAAATTAAACTTCAACAACATTCAGCCTCAATTTATCATTTACACATTACAACTTCCAGATCACAGTTTATCTACAAAGGAACACAACATTTAGTCACAGGAATCTGGACAAAAAAAGGACACAAAAACAACAAACACAAAACAAAAATATCACAAAAACAAGAGATAAAACAACAAAAGCGAGAACCAAAACGACAACAAATGAGACAAATGACACGAAACAAATCAAAAAAGAGACAAAAAATTAGACAAAGCGACAAAAAAATGCACGTTATGGCCTGAAGAACATGAAAAAGAGCACGCTCACAACATGCAATGCTTCCTCAGCAGCTCCAGTCCGAATTTATTGCAAACAATAAACATACATACAAACAACAATTTCTTGACATGAATATTCAAAAAACAAATTCATAAACAATACATGAATCCTAAAAACATATAAAAACAATCTCAAACGGCAGCATAACACTGTCGTTGACGTGACGCGCACATGCTAGTCGCGGCTACAAAGCACTTTTTAGCTAGCACTTTTAGCTAGCACTTTTAGCTAGCCGGTTAACAGACAGCCCATTCAAACATTTTCTCTCTTTAAACGGCGGAAAAATGCTCCAAAAACACACACTCAATTAATTTCCCATATTAACACAATTCATATAAACGTCCTGAAAACTATATTTCATGATAAATCATACCTGAAGAAGAGGATGAAAAAGAGCCTGCTCACAATATGCAAAGCTTCTTCGGCAGCTCCAGTCCGAGTGAAGCATGGCGGTGGAGAGCTCCCCCTTCCGGCCTCCGCAGGCATGAGCAATCAATCCTGATCATAAGTCTGAACAAGTGGAACAAAGATCATGACAACTTCTCAGCTTACAGAGCTTTAACGTTCTTTAACAGTTTTCAAAGCTTTTACCATTTTTAACAACAACATATTTAACAGTTTTAACAACATATTTAACAGTTATAACAATCTATTTAACAGTTTTTAAATTCTTTTCAACCCATAGTAGAGGAATATTTAACCTCTTTTACAAGATCCTATTCAAGTTGGTTTAACTGTCTTTTTGCTTATTCATAACTATCACACACAAACGACAAAAATGAGACAAATGAAAAAAATGAGAAACAAAAGTACAAAAATATGAGACACAAAATGACAAAAGAGCAATCTAGTATTTTACTTTATGATCAAAACAACTTGTCAAACAAATTATTTTCAATTTATAGTTTTTACTAATTTACAATCTTCAGTTCATGTCTTCTCTGTAATTTTTACACTTTACAAAGTGAGCTTGAACCCTCTGGAGGCCCAGTTTTGGCCCACAAGCTGCATGTTTGACATCCCTGGTTTATTCTGTACTTCTTTGTGGTGACTCCGTGTATCTTTGAGGCCATTTCGCATCTGCTTCTACTCATTTTGTGTTGCTTTCTGTCCATTTTGTGTCACCTTATTCTTGCGTTCTGAACAGTTTGCATCTCTCTCTGTTCACTTAGTCATTTTGTGCGTCTTTGTTAACATTTCTAATCCCATTAAGGTCATTTTTACATTATTTGCATCCATTTTACATCTGTTTCTGTTCCGTTGTATCTCTTTTTGCTCATGTTGTGCCTCCCTTGATGTGTGTGGTCATTTTCCATCTCTGTAAAGATAATTTTTTATGTTCTCTCTGTATATTTGTGATTCTTTCTGGTCATTTGGCATATTGGGACCCCCTTGGCCACCCGTCTGGCTCTGCTCTGAACATATATGAACATCGTCTCCACCTGGGGCAGCTCAGAAGAAGAGGGAAGGAGTTCAATGATGTAAGGACGCGAGTATTTCAAACATGCCAAGAAAGTTCTGGTGTAATTTCAGAGGAATTTTTTGAGAGAACCCAGCCCCTTGCCAACGAAGTCAGAAGTTAGTTTTATTCACTGTATCAGGTTCGAACTTGTCACATGCTTTAGTAACAGTTGAACGCTTCATTGCAGAAAAAATGTGAAATCGTCGGACTGTTTGTGCCTGGAGAGAAATAGCTGTAGAGCCAGCACGACCCAGATATGACATTCATTTCACTTTTTGCTCTTAAACAGGTCACAGTTTTCAATTATTGCTAATCCTGTAGCAAAATTCGTGTCAACATGACATAAATGGAGCAGGGATTGAATACACAGTTTAGTTCAACTCAGGGCACATTGACAGTGATGCTGGAAGAGAAAAAAAGACCTAATTTGCTTTAGACAGTGCTTGAATTGCGAATATTTAACCCTCCTGTTGTCCTCATCTACAGGCACCAAAAAATATTGTTTCCTTGTCTAAAAAAATCCCAAAATGCAGCAAAAAAATTCCTCTGAAAATTTGCAAAACATTCAGGAAGAAAAATCCGGCAATTCCTTAAAAGTTTCCCTTAAAAGTTTTATTTTAAAAAAAATCCCCCAAATTTGGCCAGAATATTCTTGTAAATATTTTTTAAAATTAGTAAAAATCTTCCAAAAAAATCCAAAAAATATCTAAAGTGATTACATACATATTGACACATTTATTTCCTTATTTTTTACATATTTATTTTGCATTTATTCTTTTATTCATCCCTCTTTATATTTGCAGATTTATTTCTTCATTTTTTTTTTAACAGATTTGTATTGTATTATGACCCACCTGTGATTCCATAGTACACAACAACCACAGAACATAATACAAATCCATTTGAACCATATGGAACCTGTAACTGAGTCTACCTGCATTTCGGCCCTCCAGCCGCTAGGTGGCAGCAAATGAAAACACGGAAACTCGTCAGAGGTCGGAGTGTTGTACTTCCGGTGCCGCAGTAAGGCGCGTGCAGCTGGTTTTGAGAACGTTGTTGTGACGACAAGAAGCCAAATATCTAATCTCTGACGGAGCATTTTTATTTAATTTGACCAAAACATGGTAAGTGAACGTTTTAGACCTTTACTTTCAGCTCCCCGGATGCCCTTTGGGGTTGTTTTGTTTGCGCTGTGCTGTAGCGTTTTTAGCGTCGTTAGCAGTAGCTACGTTAGCTTCTCTTTCATAACTTCCACTGAATGAAAAGATCCGTTTCCATTTATGCACCTAAACATTATCACGTACAGTTTATTTGCTTAGAGAGTAATAGTGTAGCTTTGTGTTTTATCTTGTTTTTAGAGGTGAAGTTGTTTCGTTTAAGTTTGGCCTGAATGTGTGGATCGATAGTCTCACCAAACTTCATTCAAAAATTTTTAAATTAAACCAGGAGGTTCTTATGGACACACTGATGAGAACTTTGTAAACCTTAAAGCTTAATGTTTCTATTCTTGAATTTCCCTCGGGATTAATAAAGTATCTATCTATCTATCTATCTGTCTATCTATCTTGTATACTGTGGAATGACAGAAGTGCCATAATAAAAGATAAATCTGTCTTAAAAAAGGAAATAAATGTGTAAATATAAAGAGGAATAAATACATTTTAAAAAAATAAATTTGTTAAAAAAACAAGGAAATAAATGTGTAAATATAAAGAGGATTAAATAAAAAAATAAGGAAAGAAATGTGTACATATAAAGAGGAATAATTAAAAATATATATCTTTTTTTAAAAAATAAGAAAATTTGTAAATATAAAGAGGAATAAAAAAATCTGTTAAAAAGTAAGGGAATAAATGTGTAAACATAAAGAGGAATAAATAAAAGAATAAATGAGTATTTCTATAGATTTTAAAATTAGAAGTGTTTTGTTTATAGTATTGTACAGCAAGTTGTTTTTTTTTAGAATATATACTAACCTTTAATGTTAATGTTACTTATCTGCCTGTTTTGCTTTTTTTAAATTTTTGTTGTTGTACATAAGGTGCTGAATACTTTGAATTTCCCTCGGGATTAGTAAAGTATATCTATCTATTTAGGTACTTTTATGAAGATTTTGCACAATGGAAAATATAACAAACCTCTAAAATACAGCAAATTGTTAAAGATTAAACCAATAGTTTCCTACCTTTATTTCCTCTGATGTCTTGTACTCTTAATGGAGTACTTTAAAATTGCTGTATTGGTGTTTTTTTTTTTTTTTTTTTTTTTTACTTAAATAAAGGATCTGGTCTTCCACTGCTGACAATAAATACTACAAATGTAACATTACATATAAGAAATATCACTACAATGATGTTTCCATTTGACACATGCTTGTACATTTGTTTTGTATATATTTTAATTACATTTGTGACAACTTTTACAAGTTAAAAATAAAACCAATTTTTGGTTTAATTGTCTCAATATAATGTTTAGTGAGTAATTGTCTTTACTGACCATCTTCATCCCTTCCTCCAGAGTTTACCCCTTAACCCCAAACCTTTCCTGAACGGCCTGACGGGCAAACCGGTGATGGTGAAGCTGAAGTGGGGGATGGAGTACAAGGGCTACCTGGTGTCTGTGGACGGATACATGAACATGCAGGTGGGAACAAACTGTTCTAATACATGTTAAATAATAGCTGTGATAGTAGCCATCCTCGTTAGCACAGACCAGGGGTGTCCAACATGCGGTCCGCGGGCCAAAACCAGCCCTTAAAGTGTAAAAATTCCAGAGAAGACATTAACTGCAGATTGTAAATTTGTAAAACTATAAATTTAAAATAATATCTAGACCATGACAAGTTGTTTAGATCATAAAGTAAAAGACTAGATTGTTCTTTTGTCGCTTTGTGTCTCATTTTTTGTCGTTTTTTCGTTTTAGTTGTTTTTTTGTCTGTTTTGTCGTTTCTTTTGTTTTTGTTGTTTTGTTTCTCGTCTTTTGTCGTTTTGTGTTTGCTTTTTGTCTCGCTTGTGTTTTTTTGTATCGTTTGTGTCATTTTTTGTATCATATTTGTCGTTTGTCCATTTTTGTCGCTTTGTAACTTTTTTGCCTAATTTTTTGTCTCTATTCTGTTTTGTTCCAAGTCGTTTGTGTCATTTTGTTCTCGTTGTCATTTTGTGTCTCATTTTTGCAATATTTTGTCTTGTTTTTTGTTGTTTTTTTGTCTTTTCTTCTCCGACTGTTGTTTTGATCATGACTAAATGTTTTGTTCCTTTGTAGACCGTGATCTGGAAGTTGTAATGTGTAAATGATAAACTGAGGCATAATATTGTTGAAATTGAATTTATTTTTCTGAAGAAACTTCAGATTGTTCACAATGTTTTGTTTATTAAATGTGAACATTTGAAGTACTTTTTTTCATAAAACAAAAGAAAAATTTTGAGTTTTATGGGTTCATATGCTGGGATTTTACTGGTCACTTGAGATCAAATTGGGCTGAATGTGGAACTGAACTAAAATGAGTTTGACACTCCTGGCATAGACTGAATATTTTAAGCTCTTTTGGGATATTGTGTCTGTGTTGGTAGTCTTGTAAATCAGATATAGCAGTTATAAACTAGTTTGCTTTTTGATTGTTACACAACCCAACAGTTTTTGTATTAAAACGTTAATATGCAGGCCTGTGTTACTATGTCTAATTCCATTTTGTTGTTTTCACAGTAAAAATCAGGGGAGTCAAACTCATTCTAGTTCAGGTTCCACATTCAGCCCAATCTGATCTCCCCAGTGACCAGTAAAATCACAGAATAATAACCTGTAAATAACCTCAACTCCAAATGTTTCCTTTGTTTTAGTCCAAAAAAGTACATTCTGAAAAGGATCACATTTAAAGAACTCTATTTTTTTACAAAACAGCATCAACAACCTGAAATATCTGAAGAAAAATAAGTGTTATGCCTCAGTTGGTCAGTTACACATGTGCATTGCAGCTGACAGTTTATCTACAAAGACACAAAACATGGTATCTGGAACTGAACAATCTAGTATTTTACTTCATGGTCAAAACAACTTGTCATGATCTAGAAATTATTTACAATTTACAGGTAATGTAAAGTAGTCCTGGGCCGCATGTTTGACACCCCTGGTAAAAATAATCGAAGGAGATGAGCTGAGGTGGTGACGTGATCAAGTACGCTGGTGTTCCAACTGCACATTAACGATACGTTCTCGGGAGTCTGTACTTGTCAGTTACGGACTCAAAAATACGGACTTTTGTACTTGGTATTGAGAAACAGCCAGTGCAGTTTGTTCTGCACCGCGAAAAACAGGCCGACATTTAAACAATAGTTCAGCTAATTAGTTCCGTGTAGACGGACCTTTTCCTCCCAGTCGCTCGCGCTCAAAACGTGGGAAACACTGGTCTAACACACCAATTCTGCAATCAGTCTTCATGAAGGTTTTAATTTTGTTTATGCTAATTTAGAGAGAACCTTGTGTTCATTTTGGAGCTGCAGATTGTGGTGCTGTTGTGTTCTATGTAAATATGAATATTATAACCACACCTGACGGGTTACATTACAATATCACCACTGTGTTTACAAACTGGTCAAAATCAATCTGCTTTTAACTTGCTAACATATATTTTATATGCTGGATGACACGTGGCTAAACATTTAATTACAGTTTAACAGCTCTACAAAATGTCTTTACAGGTGAATTAACATCTTCTTTGAGTATTTTTCCAAACAAATCAGAACATTGTAGCCTCAATGAAGCTGGGATTGATCACAGAGCTGTATCGTAACGAACTATAATCCCACAGTTTAGACAAGAAACCACTTTATTTCTTGGTTTTAATGACGCACCCACATCTTTATTCTTAAAACATGTTATTATGTTATAGTAAACAATTAACTTTTTAATGGTAGCGTAGCATTTCTTGAAACATTCAGTTTGAATTTGAGTACACAGGGATTTATATTACAAAAAGAGGAAAAAAGGAAGGAAAAAGAGGGTTATTTTGTGAATTTTAACTTGTATATGATACACCATTTAACAGCTGGCAAACACAGAAGAATATGTGGATGGAGCGCTGGCAGGACATCTGGGGGAAGTTCTCATCAGGTAATTAAACACCAATAACAACTTCAGTAAAAAACAGATGTTTTTAAGTGACTTTGTCTGGAATCATGACGCAACTTTCTTTTGCCTCAGTCGCTAGATTCCTAACTAACCCGTGTTAATCAGTAACGAGTCATTTTACAAAGAAATCACTGCTGGAATCAAAGGAGTTTCTGTATTTCTCTCTGCAGCTTCTTACAGTCTGACTTCTCCCCACAGGTGTAATAATGTTTTGTACATCCGAGGCGTAGAAGAAGAGGAAGAGGACGGAGAGATGAGGGAGTGATGTCACCGTCTGTACCTCGTAGTTCAGTTAATGTGTTTGTGTTTTCACCATGTGAAACAGATGAACGTTTGGGTTGTTTTTCAAGAAGCTTTGAAATGATTCTTCTTTTTCTATTTTACTGTATGTGAGACCAATTCTGTATTGTGATGTAGACACAATAAAAGATCATTGTGCCCTTTCTTAAAAACTACTTTTGTCTTTCATGGTTTTTCCATGTCGTGTAGAAGGTCCGCCCCTCTCTGTGCACTTTAAACTCTCCTGGACAAATATTTGCTTGTTCCCAAACCAGTTGAAGTCCAGTCACTTGTGAATCCTCTGCTTTGAGTCAAAATGTCCAGAAATTACAGGCTGCTGGTGAAAAACGCCAAACAGGTGGTTTTGATCTGCAACAACGGAGAGAAGTACCTGACCAAACATGGGATGCAGAATCTTTGTGTGATTGAAAATGGCAGCGTTGTGATCGGGAGGTAAGTTTTCCGAAGTTTTCCATATTTACATCCAAGCTTCTGACCTGTGTGATGGCTTTAGTTCTCAGATTTGGAAACAGCTCCAGTTGAAATGCAGTTTGGGAAGTTTATTGACCCTCCTGTCGTCCTGCGGGTCAAACTGACCCATTTTAAAGTTTGAAAATTTGGAAAAAATGCGTATTTTCACAGTGAAAACTTGCACATTTCCAACATTTTGGGGAAATTTTTGAAAATTTTTGGGTGAAAAAAAAATGTTAAAAAAAATGTTTCTTAAGAGAAAAAGAAAATATTAGAAGTTTTACTGATAAATATGGAATCACTATAGATATTTTTCGGATTTTTTTGAAAGAATTTTACACATTCTTTGAAAATATTTACAATTTTTATTTTTTTTATTTTTTAAATTTGTATTTCTTGCCAAATGTGGGGATTTTTTAAAAATAAAACTTTTAAGGGGAGCTTTCAAGGAATTATTGGAATTTTCTTCCTGAAGGTTTTGCAAATTTTTTTAATAAATTTGGGTAATTTTTTTGCTGAATTTTTGAATTTTTTTCAAACGAGGGAACAATATTTTTTAGTGCCTGTAAATGAGGACAACAGGAGGGTTAATGCAGATGAGCAGGAAGAATCAAGTAAACTGATGCACATTGGCGCCCCCTAGAGGTAGTAGTTACTCATTACATGCCAGGAAATAAAGTTCCTGGATAAATTGGAAACTCCTGATTATTAGGGTCCGATCACCGAATGGTTATGAAATTTGTTTCACATATGTAACTCATCAAGATGCACAAAAATGTAATTCATAGCCATACCCAAAACCCAACAGGAAGTCAGCCATTTTGATTTATGTGTCATATTTTGGACCATTTTGTGTCAATTTTTGAACATTTTCAAAAGCTATAAACTCAGAAAGGCCAACAGAGCTGAAATTTGGCCAGGATGTACACCAGTCGGGTGATTATAAGTTAGCAAAATGCACTGCAAAAGTCTGAGGACGTGGAAATGGTGACCAGTAGAATGTGGCCATTTTAGATGTTTCGCCATAAAACAGGAAGTGATGTCTAACTAGCCTCCACATGCTCCAATTTGCCTCAAACTTTACATGTGTGATCAGAGTCTGGCCCTCCTCACAACCATAGGCCCATATACATGCTCAGTTGCAGCACCACCTGGTGGACATACTTGGTATGTCCACCAGCAAGGATGTGAAGACCCTATCAACGCTGCTGGCAGCTTTAATTCCTTCTAGTTTCTTACCACTTGTGAGGAAAGGGTCCAGAGGAAATGCCTTGCTTATCATCTGGTGCCTTTTTAGAACATGTGAGGCTCTACTGTTATTAATCCAAGCTGTTGGTTTTGCTCCAAGTTGTGCTTTAAAGTGAAGTCTGACATTAATGAATGTGTTTTCTGCTTCCAGCGATGGGCTGATTAAAGCTGTGGGGCCTGCAGAAACCATCAGAGCTCAGTATTCAGAGGCTTCGTTTGATAGAGTGATTGATGCTACAGGAATGTGCGTTCTGCCTGGTGAGTATCAGCTCATGTTTGTGAGTTCAGCAGCCAAAAATAATGTTCTGTATCAACATGCAAGCAGCATTTTTTGGACTGGTGGTGAAAAGTACTCAAGAACAATTTAAAAATTCCTCTGCTTTCCATCAGTGTAAAAGAGAAATAATGAACTTTTACCTCTGTTACATAGATCTGACAGCTATATGTACTTACAGACTCATATTTCTATACATTATTAGAGATTAAACTAGATGAGTCCAACCTTTCTGGCTTTCTCCTGCCGCAGTGTAGTTAGTGTTACAACTCGACTCTGAAGCTGCAACAGAAACAGGGAGACGACAACAACAGGGTGGCGACTAAAAAAGGGTTTATTGTAGTACAAACCAAGTCAACAAAGGCTCGTTGCACAGCCAGCTGCTCATAGACACCAATGTTATTTCTGCAACTTGAAAGACAGCGACTTTTGATAAAACTGGCATTGTAGCACATTGTCTAGCTTACAACGATGGGAAAGAGGCATTGTTTATGTTTTTACAACGTATATCTCATGAGTTATTGATGCCGGAAGTCCGAATCTGTGAATATCTTGCCAACTTTACCTAACTCAGCCTCGGACGTGCTCCCGAGACAACTGCTGCAAACTGCTGTTTAAGTTGTTGGTAATTTGTCTCCTTAGACTACATCTACACTAACAGGTTATTTTAGAACACACGACTTTCTGGTATATTTATGTGTCTACTGTCCACTTTACACATTTTGGACCACTAAAATGAAGACTTATGGAAACTGTTGTTTATAGCCAGAATTACTACATATTTGTATATTTTTTTCCTGCTTTTATCTCACATTAATCATTGTTGGACCCTTTAGATTTCACTTGTGACCACTGTTCCCTCTAAACTGCGCGCGTGCGCAATTGCGCACTGCTGACACGGTCTCTGCGCACAGAAAATCTGCGCTGTGCACAAAAAAAAAAATCCAACCTAAATTGTAAATAAAATAAACACGTAACAATTCATTCTGTGCTATTTTTCAGTGTGAGTCAGTGAGTGACCGGTGACTGGCTGCTGCAGCCAATGATGCGATTCACATACGTATTTACCATAGACTGTATATAATGGTATTTACGCAGCTAATCAACGTCAGACGTCCTTATGTGCAGCCACCGTTGTTGTCATAGATATGAATGAGTAGATAGGACACGCCCCTTTGAGCTACGTGCTACAGCGAGGCTAAGCTAGTGGGGGCAAAGTTTCAGTGCATTCCGTTGATGTAGACGGCGTGAAAACGGAAACAACAAGTATACCGGCTCACTGTGCTGCATACAATTACACACTACGTCGTACGATTGAGACAAGGAAACTTGGAATGACTTTTCATAGGTAAGAATAGTTTTGGCTCTTTTTTCATTGTGAAATCTTGTTGAGAGCTTCCAGTCTATGAGAGCTAACTAGTTAGCCACTAGCAAAACGCTAAGGCGAGCTAGCAGCTTGACAAGCAAATACCAGACGATTAATAGTAGCTGTAGTATAGTTGTACAAGCAGTAGTAGTAATGCTAAAAGTACAAGCAGCAGTAGTAGTATAAACAGCTGTCAGAGTCATAGAAGTAGTATCAGCATTTGTAATAGTATTACAAGTTGTAGTAGCAGTGCCAGTATCAGCAGCAGTAGTTGGTGTACTATCACTACTGCTAGTAGTAGTCACATTGCTATTACTACCACCAATACTACCAATAGTAGTTATAAAGCCTAACTCATGTATATCCAGATTACCATCTATGTTCTTCCTCCAAACCCATTTTATGATTGGGATTACAGGCAGTTCTTTAGGACTGCTCTCAAATAATTGAAATGTTACTAAACAAGGTTATACTTATCAAATTAAATAGCTCTGGTCTCCAGTATATTGGCGAATTCGGTTCTTCGTACTTAATTTATTAGCATGATTTCTTTTTAATATGTTGTGTACAGACTTAATTACTTCTCTGTCTACTTTTCTTACTCCATGTAGGTTTCCCAGAGACTATGGGTTGAGGAGGAATTGGAAGTTTGTCGGCTTAGACCTGGTGTCATTCCATCAGTGTTAAACTTCCCGGCTCATCTTGGAAGAGTACGTGCCAGAAAGACCACGACCAAGCAGCCTTGAGATCTTAGACAGCATCTCCCTGAGGTGGGTGTCGACGGTGTTCACGGTCAGGTCTGTGGTAATCCTGTCATAAAACAAAACAGAAAAAAATCTAGATTATAAATCAACATGTAACCAAAGCACTCTGTGTATAACGCCATAGTATAGGATGTAGTTCAGAAAATGTCAAAGTATAGTATGCTTTACTCAAGAATAACATAGTATGGCCTGTAGTTCATAGTACAGCATGTTGGCAAGAAAAAAAAAAAACATAGATTATTATGTGGTTCAAAAAGCGCAAAATGATAGGATGTTGCCTAAAATTGTCATGTATGATATGTGGTTCAAAAAATGTCATAGTGCAGTATATTGTCAAAATAGTATGTAATTCAAGAAAACATCAGAGTATAATATGTCATCTAAAAAATGCCATAGAATAATAATTTCATTGCACAAGTAAAAGTATAGTTACTTTTAAAACTGTTTGAATTCTTATATGTTGCTAAAAAAAACTAAAACAAAAAAAGTCACAGTAATATGTCAATTAAAAAAGCCTATAGTATAGCGTGTCGCCCAACAAACATCATAGTATAGCATGTCGCTCTAAAAACGTCACAGTATAGCCTTTAGTCCACAGCTGTCAGTAGGTGAGGAGCAACACAAAAACAGTCTAAACACTGGTTTCCAGAGGGTTAGATGAGAATTTATTTGAAAGAGTAAGTTTACAACAACACAACATGTGAGGGGGTTAAAAACAAATGGGTGTTAGTAAAATAAAAATAAATAAACAGAACTAAAAGTGAACTTCATGTTGACATTGATGGGCATTCCAACCAGGAACAAAGTAAAAGATAATCAATACGAAAAAAAACTCTTCCTGTTCACCTCTTAAAACCCAAAAACACACCTCAGTAGCACCCTAAACTAAAACTACCAATAGGTTCCCTGTTTTCCTTTGTGAACAATTCAAAGGTCCCTTTCTATCTCCCCACACATCCACCAACCACTGGAACACATCTCCAAAGTTCTGCTGGTCCAGCTCAGCTTCCCCTCAGAAGAAGTGCTGCCACCTGCCAGATGAAGGAGCCTATTGAGAGGCAGCTGGCATCGTGATTGGACTGTACTTTGGTCTGTTCCAATCCAGCTTCAGCTCCAGAGACGGCAGGTGGGACGAGTCAACGGAGGCCTGGTGGACGAAGGCATGCAGCTGAGTACAATCCAGAAAACAACAGAGGAGGAGTGCAGCAGCCCAGAGCCAGAACAACCAGAGTAGCATCGTATGTCTCTTAGAAAACATCATAGTATAGCCTTTGGTATGAAAAAACGCCATCATATACATCGTATATTGTACAAATAACAAGTCAAAGGAAAGAGACATACATTGTAGAATTGTAGTAATTGTGGGCTGACTGATTTACTGATTATCATTATTTCATTTTTTACTGATTTAAGGTAATAAATAAATTTAAAAATGGCGCTACTTTGGCTCTGAACCTTTATCTACCTGTGGTCGCTCTGTCTTCTGGAGTGATTTGATTGGTTATACGTCACGAATAAAACTCCTTTAACTTAACATCTGTAAACAAAACAAAAACGTATCAACAAAGTTTTCTGTTAGAGTTTGTGTTCTTCTAAGTTTAACTCCAAGATTTTAAATACTTTCATTTACTGCAAATGAATATCGACTCCAAATGTCTCACTAATAATCATTATCAGCCTTAAAAACCCACAAAACACCCCTCTATACTCGACCACACTTAGTACAGTCCGGTTCCCCCTTCTATAAATCTGCTTGGAATCTTCCACTTCCTGTTTGTCAAAGTGGACTTCTACCTGGACAGGTTTTGTTGGAGCTCATGCAACAAACATTTTGGGTAACTGCACTTTAATATGGATGGATGACACTGAATTAGAGTCTGTTTTAATGAGACTGAGTTAAGATGTGTAGCTCTGTCATTAAATAGGAAATTATTTCTCAGAATTCACAGAGAAAAGTCTGAAATGTTTGCTAGGTTAGCGTCCAACATGTTCTTTGGCTCAGCTAAAGCTAACTCTCCAACTTCTGGATCTCTTGAGTTGCTTTTGTTAAAATATCTTGCTAGAGATGCTGAAGCTCAGAAAGTCTGAGATGTTTGTTCAAAATAAGCTCATTCTCAAGTCTTACCTGAACTGTCCTCTTTTGTTTGAACTTTCCCTAAACTTAAGAGTTAATGACAGAGCAGCACATCCAGACTCAGTCTCATTTATGTAGAGATTAAACTTCAGTGTCATTCATTGATATTAAAGTGCAGTTTTTCAAATGTTTGTTGCACATGCTCCCGACCAAACCAGTCCAGATGGAAGACGATGTGAAGAGAAAGCTGCAGAGGATGAATATCACACATTTACGTTGGAAATAAATGTCCTTTAATTAGACATTGTCATGCAAAAGTTGGATTTCCCTTTAATGATGTTCAAATCTTTGTTGAGTGTTTTGTTGATGTTGGTTTCTAAATGTTTTTTGACACTCGGCCCCAAAGATTAAAACCTTCTACGGCTCACAAGCTGCAACAATTCACACATTATCAACTATCTTTCTGACTAAACTAAGATAAAAAGTGAAGAACTGCCTGATTCCTGCATCATGAATGTAAATCTTTTTGGTTTTTATGACAGTAAACTGAATATATTTGGGTTTGACATTTTATAAACCAAAACAATAAATGAATTACTGGAGAAAACGACAGATTATTCAATTTTTTTAAATTAATGGACAGAGAAAATGTGTTTTCCAACATATATTGCTGAATTACTCCAACATTACAAGATACATACAATTTTAATTCAATTTTATTTATATAACGCCAATTACAGGTCAAATTGTCTCAAGATGCTTTATTTTTATATTTTTTTGTCATATTTAAAATATGACAAAGTAAGAAATTTAAACCTCTTGACTAATCCAATTTATTATTTAGTTTTTAAGAGACTAATTGACAATTCAAACTTTCTCCACTAAAACTAATAAACATGAGGTCAAATAGAAGGAACAGTTTTAAATACTGCAGTCCCACGACGACAAGAATAAAGTTTCTCAACAAAAACTAAATCTGCTGGTGGATTCCATGAAAGTCCTAATAAATGATAATAAAGTGTGATACTAAAGGTTTGTGGTGCTAAAAATCTCAAAGATATCAAGTTGAACATGTGGATGGAGGTTGATAAAAGTTGACCTTCTTTCATTTCTCTGGAGCGACTCCATGGATTTTATGGATGGTGGTTAAAGACCTGCTCTTCTAGTGGTCTTCCTTCTAGTCGCTGTAAAAAGTCAGTCCATCCTGGCCGACTTCAACACCTCTTCATGACAACTTGTTCTGCCTCGGACCTCGTGGAAACTCAAGAAACTCGGGAAAACCTGTGGAGACTCGAAGAACTCGTGGAGACTCGAAGAACTCGTCGGGCGGGGGAAGGTGTGGTGGGTGGTGGGGGGAGGTGGGGGAGTAGAGGGGGGAGGCCGCCACCCACCTCCCCGCCTACTCTCCGCCCTGACTCCACCCAGACTCCGCCTTTGCTCCGCCCATGTGGTCACTTCAGGAACTACGATGCCAAAGGGACGACGAATTTATTTCTTTGTATCTGATCTGTAGCTCAGTGAGTTAAGGATTTGCCTATGGAGCTGCAGGTCGCTGGTTCAAGACCAGACACTTCTTAAATTTTCTCAAAATCCTGACAAAGACAAAGAAAGAAAAGTGCCAGTGGCGGGTCTTGAACCTGCGACCTTCCACTCTGTAGTCTCTCCTCTTATCCTCCTGAGCTACTCGCTCAGATACTAATTCTTCTTTTTTTTGCGCATTTATCATCTATTTTTTGTCGTTTTCGAGTTTTTTTTTTAACTCGAGTCTCGACTCGACCGTTTTTCTCAGGAGGTTGGACTTCAGCCTTTGTGCTGGAGGGTGGAACCCTCAGTTCCAAGACTTTCCAAAGCCTCCACACCTCCCGAGTCCTCAGGACCTGAGCTTTCACACAGTCTGAGGGCTGAAATTTTCTAAGTCCCACAGTAGTTCTCTGTTAGTTTGAACCTTCAGACAGTCTGAGGACTGAAATTTTCTAAGTCCCACAGTAGTTCTCTGTTAGTTTGAACCTTCAGACAGTCCAAGGACTGAAATCTTCTCAGTTCCTGAGTAGTTCCCTGTTAGTTTGAACCTTTAGACAGTCCAAGGACTGAAATCTTAAAAGTTTCTCAGTACTTTTCTGTTAGTTTGAGCTTTCAGACAGTCTGAGGACTGATATCTTCTAAGTTCCTGAGTAGTTCTCTGTTCGTTTGAACCTTCAGACAGTCTGAGGACTGAAATCTTAAAAGTTTCTCAGTACTTCTCCGTTAGTTTGAACTTTCTGGTTAACAGAAGCCTTAAAACTTGTGACCATGAGTCTTGATTTCACATTTAGACCATCCATCTGAGTTCTTCTCAGACCTTCACCTGTGGGTTTTTTAGAAATCCTGAACAAACTTTGATTCTCTTCACTGAACAGTAAAGTTTGTGGAGATCAGAAGGTAACATTAGTTTGATCAATGCCTTCAACTACTAGTAGACTTTATCTGGAAAGCAGTTTTCTGAAATGAGTTCTTAGTAAATCTGTCCACAGTCAAACCAAGAACATAGAAAGAGGAAATGTTTGAAGAAACAACTTGATGTTTTCATTTCAGACTAGAAAGCACTTCAAGGCCTTTATCTGTTTTTGCTCTTTTGATCATTTTATTGTTTCTTCTGTTTAATTTGATCTTCTAAAGTTTAACTGGTGCCCTTTCAAAGGTTGTATCTTTAGTTTGATTCTTCTTAAACGTTTAGTTTTGCTCTTTTCTCACCTTTTATTCTGTTCTAATGTCTGATCTGATTTCGAAATGTTTTGTCTTTTTAATGTTTGTTTTTTCAAATGTTTTATCGGCTTGTTTGAAAAACTTCCTTTTCTTTCCCAATGTTTAATTTTTCGATTAAATCTTTAAGGTTTTTCTTTTTAAATGTTTTACCACCTTTTAATGTTTAATTTTCTTTTTTAATGCTTCATTGTATTTTCTGTTTAATTCCTATTTAAAGTTTTATTGTCTTTAAGATTTAATTTTCTAATTAAACATTTAATTTATTAATTAAATATTTTGACTTTTAAATGTTTAATAATCTAATTAAATGTTTTGTATTTTTCTAAATGTGTAATATTCTTGTTTAATTGTATTTTTTAAATGTTTAATTATCTAAAATATTTCATCTTGAATGTTTAATATTTTTGTTTAAATTTTTTTGTTTAATTTCATAATTACATGCTTTGTATCTTCCGTTTAATTTTCTAATTAAATATTTTGTCTAATATATTTAATTGTATTTAATTTTTAATTTTCTTTTTAAAAGTTTTATTATATTAAATGTTTTTTTCCTTTGATTTAATTTCTTTTTCAAATGTAGTTTATTTTCTTTCATCTTTTTTTTTCTGTCAAGATTTTACCCCAACCTTAAAAATGAAACAAACCCATAAATCACAATGAAAATACTTCTGTTGTCACAATCAGGAGTTAGTCAATTATTCAGTTTATCAATTCAACTTTATTTGTTTTGCACCTTTCACACAGATGACAAAACTAAACAAGCAAAGAGAAAAAACTACACTAAAACTATGATTAAAACTCAAAAACAAACAAAAAAGATTTGACATGGTAATAAAATCTGTTGTGTCCAGGGGATGGAGGGAGTTTATTGAAGTCTTCTTGGGCTCACATGGGAAATCATTTAAAATATAAACTTGATATTCAGTCTAAGGAAACTGCAGAGCGACAGAAGAACCAACAATATCTCCTGTTTTCTCCTTTAATGAGTCGACTCTTCTTGTGCTTTCAGACCAAAGAACTACAGACTCTTCACAACCTGCTCAAACTCTTGGTACAGGACCTCACCACACGGGTCAAGAAGGTTTCCGTCTCATTTCTACTCTGAAGCTCACCTTCTCCTGCTCAAACTGCTGACAAATGTTTCTGCTGCTCTAAAGTCTGGTCTCCAGAACTTCCTAAAAACTCTCAAAGTCTCTTCTGCTGCAGGTTGCTTTGTAGAACTGTTGCAGAAAACCTCACTAAACCACATGGAGGGGCCTCAAGATAGTCGTCCAAATGAAACCATACAAAAACCAAACTAGCACAACCCAAACGCTAAAGTCTCCTGCAGCCTACCAGAGAACCTCTGAGAACAGAGAATCAGGACAGGAACTCTTACCTTCTGGACAACCAACGCTGGTTCACAAACAAGAATACAGAATGTGTCTGACCAAAAACCTCTGAAGACTCACTACAGCCAAGATAAAGACACAACTCAGCTGCACCAAATCCACTAATCACTGCACACATTAGCACCATGTGCTAACTGTGGCTAAAGAACCTCATTTACCAAGACAACTATCCAGTACAAAGCCCTAAAACACACCAAGAAACACATTAAAGACTGATTTTACTGCTGGAAGCTGCAAGCCAACGCCTAAAGAACAAACTAAAGCAATGGAGCCAAACCCGGTTCACTGGTGAAGAGAAGCAGAGGAAATGTTTGTCTGCAGCTAAATAAAGCAGGAAGACACTGAGCTGCTCAGGTGTTCCTGATAACACCAAGCTGCTCAGGTGTTCCTGATAACACCAAGCAGCCACCTGGACAGCCAATAGGAACACAGCTTCCTGGAAGTCCAGAGGGCTGGGCTTAGTGAAGGAAATTTAGTTTAAAGTTGAAGCAGAAAGTTAACAAAGAAAGTTGAAAACCACCTTCTGATCCCTGAAATCTCTGAGTTTTCACACAAAGAACACCTGAACATGTCAAACTGGTTCCATAGTAGAACCATCATTGTAAAAACGTCATAGTATGGTGTGTTGCTCAAAAAACATTAGGACCCGGCTGTCAGGGGACAAACATGTAAGAAACATGAGAACAGAGAGAACCCAACCAGTAGGTCACAGTTTATCATCCCCCAGTCATCTCCTGAAGTCCATATGGTGAGAGACATCAGTATCTGGTTGTTCATTTACCAGAGGATGCTTATAATCATGCTGATGTGGTCTGTACTCTACAGTATTTTAGTGACTCAATAAATGCCTAAGTTGTTTTTTTTAAATGCTTTTTAGTTTTTAATAAACATTTAAGAGCCTATATGTAATCAATAAATGGCCTTTGTCTATCTTAAGAAAAATTCACTCAGAACTCTGATATGTTAACAGTACTAAATAAATCAATAAATACATGCATACACACATAAATAAGTTAATACATTAACTGTGTTAAGATTTAGATTTTAAAAAAGTTGTTTATGTTTTTGCAGAATCCAGTATTGCTCACTGGTTGGTCATTACATTTTATTAGTTTGATTTCACTGTTTAAAATGATGCCACCTCTTTTCAGACAGAACCTGTGATAATAAAACAATACAAAATTTTTAGTTCCGTGTTAATAAAGCACTTAAAGCTTTAAGTATGGCTAAATGCTTTTTTCAAAATTAAATATATCACTCCTTAGGTGGTAGTGGCCCCAAGTTCAGTAAAGTTGGAAAGATATTCACAGATTCGGACTTCCAGCATCAATAACTCATTAGATATAGGTTGTCAAAACATAAACGGTGCCTCTTTCCCATTGTTGCAAGGCAGACAATGTGCTACAAGCCCAGTTTTATCAAAAGTAGCTGTCTTTCAAGCTACAGGAATAACATTGGTGTCTATGGAGTGAACAGGGTCCGTCTGCAATTTGCAAAACCGCTGCAACAGTAAAGAGAGACAAATATTCAATAACTTCACTCTTATACATTGTAGTGTCACTAAAATCACTGCAGCCTTCAACTGGCTCCTGTTGACAAAGTGTTTTAACAGAAATGTAAATGCTGTAATTTGATTCTTTTAATGAACCATGTAACTTGAATGGATGTGATGCTGGTGTGACCACAGTGCACACGTCTGATGTTGCTCACAGTGGTCCAAGGGACGCTCAGGGAGTTTGTGTGTTTGCTCACACTCAGGAAAAATTAGAGGGAACATGGTTGTCTCCATATTTATTTTCATACAGCAGCATGTTGCACGTGATGTCTCAACCCAGCATCAACTTCACTGTATTCTCAGTTATGTTTTCAGGGAAACTTGTTTTCTGCTTGTTTGTGATGCATCACAAATACATTTTTTTTTAAAAACACAAAAAGATAATAGAGTAGAAGCTTCAACGAAAATTAAACTTAAGAATATGCAGGATGTGAGCCCTGGTAATTTTGTACAGACAGAGTTGGACATCTTGTTCTTTTCTGTATGCAGGTCAGTTCTGGACTACGACCAGTTTACACATTTTAAAAATATTGTGAGCTGGCAGCAAAATCAAACTAATCTGAATAGTAAAGCGGAATTGAGCAGGAAGGCATGCAGCATCTTTTGCTCGAGTAAAATCTCACACTGGATTTTTTTTTTTTTTTTTTTTTTTTTGCTGTGGATTCATTTAGCTCTTGAATTATGAGAAACAAAAGCATTTTTTTTTAAGTCCACGATGTCAAAGCAACACCGTTTAACCCAAACACAGCTGACGTTCACACCTTCCTGTCCCGCTCTGTGTCCGCAGCACAAACAGTTCTGTCCATGTCATTGCTGAGAGGCCACAACTCCCATGCAGTGATCCACGTATTGCATGAAATGGGAATCTAGATAGCTGGAGAAAGTCACGTTCCAACCTTGAACCAGGTCTCGTGAGCTGAGAAGCCTCTACACCTGATGAAATGAACAAGAGCAGGACGAGCTTTACCTTCTTACTGTCTTCTTAGTTGAGAAGTTGAATCTCAGTCAAGTAACTAAGACTCCTTTATGACGATGGCAAACAGACCATACACCTAAATTCTCAGGAAATGCTCAGAAAAACTCAGTTTGAACTTGATATTGGACAGTAGAGGCACCCTCAAACTGTTAGGGAATACTTTGCTTACGTTTATTTTAAATAGTTGAGTCAGGTCATTAAAATTACTCATATTTTTAGGAGTTACTACTCCGCCAAGAAACGGCCGAGTTATGTGACAATCGGCGTACATTTGTCTGTCTGTTCGCTACATTACTCAAAAACAGACTAATGGATTTGGATGAAATTTTCAGGGAAGGTCTGAAATGAGACAAGGACCAAGTGATTAGATTTTAGCAGTGATGCAGGTTATAGTCTGGATCCACGGATTCGTTCAATATTTCTGTATCATTGTGAGATGGGGCACGGCGTTACTGTAACTATGACAACAAGTGAACACTACGTCAGCTGCCTGCTGACGATCACATGATTGCGATCCTACTACAAATTGACCGTTGCGGACTTTTCGGAACTTATCTGTCGGAACAATTGATTATATTGTGGGGGTGTTTCTGAGTCCCATCAATTCCCGCTACCCGCTACATATTTAGGTCACACAATTTGGTATCCGTACATAATGTACACATGCATAGCACATGCCTGTGTTCAGTGCAAGGTCATTTTGTTTGTGGGTGCATCTATATTAAATGGTCACATTCTATTGTGCGTGTTTTCTGCCACATTTCAGCTGTTGAAAATCATACAATGACTGAGCAGCCTTGGCAGAATACTGCGCTCTGTTAGTGCTATTCTTGTTCTTATTTGTGTGGAATACAGAGATATGCAATAGTGTAACCCTATAGGGGGCACATTTTTACTCATTGTGGGATCATTTTTCACTGTAATTTAAAGTCCTGCACCTCTACGGAAAAAGAACAACCATGACTAGAAATAGAGAGAACTCTGAATTGTCTTTTGTGGAAGGATTTTGAAAAAGAAATAGCACAATTTTAAACTTAGATTTGGTCATCTTTCTAATGGAACAGCACATCACATGATGAGTTCAAGGACCATTGAAAAGTCAGTTTTCACACTTTCTGGCTCAGATACATGTCTTTCAAATCAATCGGCAGGTTTTAGGCTTTAGATGGTCGTTGACTTGAGCTGGGTTTCCTTGAGAATGCTTGTAATTTTGAATAGAATTCATATTTTCTTAAAGATTTATATTTTTAACTGACATTTCAGTTCCAGCAGCAGAGGTAATCCTGGACTATGTAGGAAACTTCATCCAGCACAGTGTATAGTGCATTTCATTCTCGCAGCAATCAAAAAAACAAATAATGTGAGTTTAGTAATGGAGGACTCCAATAAAGCTTTATGTCTAAAACTGGCTTGCAGTAGTTGTTGAGACATTTCTGACATTTGAAGGGTTTGGAAGCAGACTGGTCTAACCCACTTTCTGTAGTTTTTGAGAAAAATGGGTTGAAAGTTTTGTGTTTTCAAGAATGGTCTAATATTCCAACCATCATTGTAACACTATATTTGGATGTGGGTTAGACCACTTTGCCATTATATTGTAGACCATAAAATATTACAGAAATTACATAAAACTCAGTTTGGAGTTTTTGTGGGTTAGACCACTCTGCTTCTAACTCCCTCATTTAGTCTGGACCAAAATAAAAAACTACAGAAACAAACAGAAAGACTTGAACGTACTTTGAGACAAACAGTCAGCAAATATTAATTAGTGCAGCTTTAAATATTTCAAACTTTTCACGAGTTGTTCAGCTACGTGTGGAGCAAATGACTCAGATTTTTGGGTGGACACATTTGCAGACCCTGTAGACATTTGTGTTGGATTCACCAGGTCTTGAGTTCACATCACGTCAACCCAGATCACCATTTTACTGTCAACCATTGATGTTTTTTTTTATGTTTTCACAGCTCTCACGCTAACCAAATGTACCTGCCATGGGTCAGAGAATAGAGCTCCAGCTGGCTCAAGAGTGAAAAACACCACAAGTATAATATTCCTTTTTGTATCAAACATGTTTACATCTGCAGAATCACATCAAATACAATCCGTAGGAGAACTTAAACCAGAGCTCTGGTGCAGTATTGATCCTTCAGCGGGAGGATCATGTGCTGGAAGCTGACGGTGCATCATTGTGGATGAAGATCTCGGCTGCTCGCTGCGTCCCAGCGGCCGACGATGTTAAAAGGCTAAATAAATAAAGCCTGGCTACAGGGGGTCACCCAGCCGTGACCTTTCTGCCCATTGGCTTTGAGAGCAACTCCAACTAGCCACTCCCCGAACTCCGAAGGGCAGATTTTAATCAGCAGCGTGCCAATGGCAGTGCATCATGTTTAACGAGGCTAAAAGAGGCTCTCATTTACCCACACAGGTAACAAATGGGCCTCAGTGTTTCCCCTTCTCCACTCATGTCCTATAGTCCTCTCTTCATCCTGCGTCTCACAATATCTCATTGAAAAGGCTGGCTTTACTCTCCTGTGTTTACCCGAACACTCTGCTTTTAACTCTTCACACACCATTTTTCTTTCATGCCGAGCAAAGCAATTCCAGGGCAAATATTTATCTGAACAGCGCCTCTATCACTTGGCTGGATATTTCTTTTATGTCCCTTTTTTCATTTTTTTTCCCAGGTTATCATCAGACACACCTTCACAACTCTAATACAATCCAAAACAAGTGTCCTGCCAAAAAACCCTGCCTCTAATCTACACATTCTGTTGTTACTCCATCAGAGCTGCTTCCACGCTGGAGTCCAGACTATACGTAGCTGGCAGTCGTGGTGGTGATGAATTGATTGCATTATTCTGGAAAATGGTTTTTTTTATAATATTTTATCCAAACATATGTTCTTATACACTGAGACGTAAAGGTGTCAGCTTAGTGTGTGTGTTAGTGTTGGGATAAACTGGCACATTAAACATTAAAATTCATCATCTATGTCTTGTTCAATGAACAGTTTGGCTGGAGATGACACAAACAAGTGAAGACGGCTAATTATGATGAATCAGGTTTTCTAAAATATAAAAAATAAACATTATCTAGCCTCTTTCTTAGTGATGGTTTAAGCCACAACGTGCAGCTGACTAGAGAGCTACTACAGCAGCTGTTTAGAGTATGAGAATGCTCTCAGAACAGAACAGAACAGAACAGAACAGAACATAGAGACTACCAGGACCATTTGGAATGACTACAGAAGCTTGTTTAGTCATTTTTAAGAGTTATGATGACTTTTTGGCGTTGTGCTTTATTTAAACATGTAAAAAATAAGTATAGAAATAGTTAAAATCCCTCATTAACACCCTGAACACTACATCTTACCAAGGCCAAACTGTCATACCGCCTTTAAAAAAAATCTCTTGGTAGAATGTAACTCTAAAGTATTGAACATTTAAACACTTATTGTGAAAGTCACTCCATCCACTTCACAACTTAGTTTCACTTACAAATCTTTAGATTTACCTCGGCTGACTTGGTTACTTGGTTGCTAATACTAATGTCACACAAGAACTACAGCATCAAGAACAACTGATTTATTTCATTTCAGTAGATTTTTATCTTATAAAAAAAAACACAGTTTCAATATTTTAAGAGTATTTTCAAATATTTATAACACTTGATGACAAAAGTGTCTTTGTTTTTCATTTTCTCCATCACATTTTACTGTATTACTATGAAAGGAGAGAAGTGTGAATTTCAAACTGGACCTTTTCTGTGATTTTATTTTGTATCGACTCTTCATAACTTCATTCTTGAAGGCAAAACTTATCATGTGAGGCATTGGATTTAAAACATGTTATGACTACAGTTTTTTCTGGCCTTATGAGCATCTTCATTTATAGTAAAGTAATATATTATTACAGCAATCACAAACTATGGAAGTTATTTTTGGTCAATCATAAAATCGTAAATTTTTCTGAACAAGTCTCCAGTTTAATTCAAACTAGGTACATGATGTAGACACTTGAAGCTAAAATTATTTATTCCCATGACCAGTGCTTTATAATATGGTTTAACAGGACCAGTGAGTGTCTTTGGGCTGAAAATGACATCGACAACTGACAAGAGACTGTATTACATTATGTTGATGAATTTTCACCATGTCTATGTATATTTTTAAAAAAAATTTTAACAGGATGCCAAAAATTACTCATTCAGTTTGTTGTTTTTTTGGTTTTAGATTGGACTAAAATAACATTTTATTCAGACACATTCATAATATTCAGA